>NC_080539.1:371516232-371636232 GCF_028640845.1 Ahaetulla prasina | reverse complement strand
CTTATGATTTATATTGATATATTGATCATCAATTGTGTTGTAAATGTTGTACCTTGATGAACGTATCTTTTCTTTTATGTACACTGAGAGCATATGCACCAAGACAAATTCCTTGTGTGTCCAATCACACTTGGCCAATAAAAATTCTATTCTATTCTATTCTATTCTATTCTATTCTATTCTATTCTATTCTATTATTATTTTTTAATTAAGAAAACAGGCAGGCCAGGTGGAACGAAGGGGGTGTGGAAGGAACGACCCCTCCACGTGTTATTCTGACTCACAAATTTTATGCAGCGGCGTCTGGTTTTCACGAACTGCAGCTTCAACATTCAACCGTAATTGGAAAAGGTGCCGGCCGCTTCCAGATGTTTGGGGACCATGTGTTTTTTTTTTTAACGTGGCTCCTTTAAAAGAGGTGAACTTCAACTCCCAGAATTCCCCAGCCACTGAAAAGATCTCTGGAACTTCCTGCCACAGGATTCACATTTCACAGAGTACCTTGGAGCAGGGGTCTCTAACCCTTTGGCAACTTTTAAGACTTGTGGATTTCAACTCCCAGAATTCCTATAGGTAGGGTCTCTGGAACTTCTTGCCATTGGATTCATACAGGTAGCCCTTGACTTACAACATTTTGCTTAGGGACCATTCGATGTTACAACGGCACTAAAAAAAGGGACTGATGACCGTTTTTCACAGCTACGACCATTGCAGCATCCCCATGGTCACGTGAATTACATTCAGACGCTTGACAACTGGTTCACAGTTATGACAGGGGTTTTTTTAGCTTTAGGAGAACTTTGTCATGTACCACTGAGTCAAAAGCTTTACAGAAGTCTATGTAAATTGCATCTATTGCTTTGCCTTGATCAAGATTTGTAGTCGATATGTTTTTGCAGTGAAGAAGTTGTAAGTGACATGATCATTTTTTTCTGAAACCAAATTGTTTATTAGAGAGTAGATTGTTTGTTTCTAGGTAGAGGATAATGGATTGGTTGATGATAGATTCCATAGGTCGTAGTGTCCTGGGGTCATGTGATCACCTTTTGCGACCTTCTGACAAGGGGGAAACTGGATTCATTTAACAACTGGGTTATTAATTTAACAACTGCAGTGGTTCACTTAACAAACACGGTAAGAAAAGTCGTAGAAGGGGACAAAACTCACTGAACGAATTTTTCACTTAGCGACAGAAAAGTTGGGCTCCGTTGTGTAAGTTAAGGACTACCTGTATTTGACAGAGCACCTTGGGACTAAAACTTGAACTTGGCCCCTTGAAGACAGGTGGACTTTTTATTTATTTATTTATTTTTTTATTTTGTCATATCAGTATGTACAGGCATTAACATGAAATGAAATAGCTATATAATATATAAGCATATATATGAGCATAAGTATGTAATAACTATATTAATTGGATATAATGAAAAGAAACAATAGGACAGGAATGGTAGGCATGTTTGTGCTCTTATGCACGCCCCTTATGGTCCTCTTAGGAATGGGGTGAGGTCAATAATAGATAGTTTATGGTTAAAGATTTTGGGATTTTGAGAAGAGACCACAGAGTCAGGTAGTGTGTTCCAAGTGTTAATGACTCTGTTATAAAAATCATATTTTCTGCAATCAAGTTTGAAGCGGTTAACATTAAGTTTGAATCTATTGTTTGCTCTTGTATTGTTGCGACTGAAGCTGAGGTAATTTTCAACACGAAGGACATCGCAATAGATGATTCTAACCAATAGGGAAAAATCACTGGAACTTCCTGCCACTGGACTCATGTTTGACAGAGCGCCTTGGGATTAAAACATTGGGTTTTTTTGAACTTGGCCCCTTTTTATTTTATTTTATTTATTTATTTATTTTATTTTATTAAATTTCTATACCGCCCTTCTCCCGAAGGACTCAGGGCGGTGTACAGCCAAAATAAAACACGGAATATATACAATTAAAAGAATTTAAAAAGAACTATTACTATGTGGCCGATTATTAAAACATTTAAAAATTTAAAATATTATTAAAACCCCAATTTAAAACAGCTATTTATGCCATTTAAGCTATTTAAGACAGGTGGACTTCAGCTCCCAGAATGCCCCAGCCTGCAGGGGGGAAAAAAAAACCTCTGGAACTTCCTGCCACTGGATTCATGTTTGACAGAGCACCTTAGGACTAAAACATTTTTTTTTGAACTTGGCCTTTTTAAGACAAGTGGACTTCAACTCCCAGAATGCCCCAGCCATTACTGCTCTTAAGTTGAGAACTACTGTACCTCCCCCAAAACAGGGGTCTCCAGCCTTGGCAACTTTAAGCCTGAAGGACTTCAACTCCCAGAATGCCCCAGCCAGCAAAGCTGGCTGGGGAATTCTGGGAGTTGAAGTCCTCCAGGCTTAAAGTTGCCAAGGTTGGAGACCCCTGTCCCAAAAGAGTCTACCCACCTGGTTGAGATGGGCAACTACATACATTTGATAAAGAAATAAAATGAACCAATAAAACCTGGCAAACAGGAAGCAGCAGGGACTGGCAGAGTCTTTTGAGACGGCAAACGTGCGGCGGCGGTGGTGGTGGAGAGGAAAGGCTGCGGGCGTACTCACAAAATGGCTGCCACAACAGCCCTGGTCCAAGCAGCAACAAATTAGGAAGCCAATCAGGGCTGCTCGCTGATCCCTGCCAAGAATCCAGATGTTTCTCATCCTTTTTTTCTCTTGTTTTCCTGGCTGCAGGCAGAGCAACCTAATCAATGCCTCGCAAGCTGCTGGTGTGTGTGTGTGTGTGTGTGTGTGTTTTCTTCTAAGAAGACAGTGTGTTAGAAATATGGGTCCTTGGGGGCGCCAGAGCTTCCCCTGTAAAAAAAGAATAGGAGAGTTAGCTTTGCAGCATCTCAGGTTCAACTTTATCGTGTGTTTTTTTAAAAAAATATTGTTTTTTTCAAAAATGGGGGGGAGGGAAGGTATTGTGCGTTGCACGGCGAGACCAGGAGTTTTGCATTTGTATTCCATGGGTGTTGGGGCTCCTGTGTTCTCCGCCCTGTTTGTAACAGCATGGCAGAATTATTATGTGCCATGGCTGGAGGGATTCAGGGGCCTCCTCGTGTCCCCCACTCCTCCTGCCTGGGATGGATAATTTGGATCTTCACTCATCTACCCCTGAACTAGTTCAGGGTTGTAAATCTGATTTTTCCTTATATGTGCAGGAAGGGAGGGAAGGAAAGGGAGGGAGGGTAGAAAGGAATAATAAAAGGAAAGAAGAGAAAAGGAGAAAGGCTTAATGGGAGAGAGAAGGAAAGAAAAATGGAAGGAAAGGAGAGAAGAAGGAAGGAAGGAAGGAAGGAAGGAAGGAAGGAAGGAAGGAAGGAAGGAAGGAAGGAAAAAGAAGGAAGGAAGAAAGGAAAAGGAGAAAGGATTAATGGGAGTGAGGAAGAAAGGAAAAAGAGAAGAAGAGGAGAGAAAAGGAGGAAGGAATGAAGGAAGAAGAAAAATTTGTGGTGGGGAAGGAAGGAAGGAAAGGAAAAGGGAGGGAGGGAAGAAAGGAAGGAAGGAAGGAAGAAGGAAGGAAGGAAAGAAAAGGAGAAAGGATTAATGGGAGTGAGGAAGAAAGGAAAAAGAGAAGAAGAGGAGAGAAAAGGAGGAAGGAATGAAGGAAGAAGAAAAATTTGTGGTGGGGAAGGAAGGAAGGAAAGGAAAAGGGAGGGAGGGAAGAAAGGAAGGAAGGAAGGAAGGAAGAAGGAAGGAAGGAAAGAAAAGGAGAAAGGATTAATAGGAGTGAGGAAGAAAGGAAAAAGAGAAGAAGAGGAGAGAAAAGGAGGAAGGAATGAAGGAAGAAGAAAAATTTGTGGTGGGGAAGGAAGGAAGGAAAGGAAAAGGGAGGGAGGGAGGAAAGGAAGGAAGGAGGAAAGAAGGAAGGAAGGAAAGGAAAGAAAGAAGGAGAAAGGATTAATGGGAGAGAAGAAGAAAGGAAAAAGGGAAAGAGAGGAGAGAAAAGGAGGAAGGGATGAAGGAAGGGATGGAAGGAAGGAAGGAAAGAAAGAATGAGAAAGAGAAAGAAAGAAAGAAAGAAAGAAAGGGAGAAAGGGTTAATGGGAAAGGAAAAAGAGAAGGAGAGGAGAAGAAAAGGAGGAGGGGGAGGGAGGCGGCATGAGTGACAGCTGAAGAGGGGAGATTGGATCCACAGATTGAGTCCTGGTCCAATGGTGAGCAGGGGCTGCTGTGCCTGGAGCCCTGACCGCCTTTGGCCAAAGGCTCCCTCTGGGACAGAGGGGCAAGAGGGGGAGGGGCTCAGAAAGGCCCCGCCCTCCCTCAACGGGGTGGGGGGGAAGAGAAGGAGAAGGGGAGGCTTGCAGGATTTGGAGCCCACCTCAGCCAAAGCCTTCCTGGCCTGGCCTCCTTGGTGGGCCTCCCCCCAGCCGCCTCCTTCGATTTCAATAACGGCAGTTTCATAATCTGAGAATCCATCAGTTTTACTCCATAAAATCATCATCCGTTTTCTAATTTTAGCATTGTATCTCAAGCCTCTTCTAGAGCCCAATTAATTCATGTGATATTGTCCTTCCTTCCTTCCTTTTCTCTCCTCTCCTCTCCTCTCCTTCCTTTTTTCCTTTCTTCCTCTCTCTCATTAATCCTTTCTCCTTCCTTCCTTCCTTCCTTCCTTCCTTTTTTCTTCTCTCCTCTTTTCCTTCCTTTTTTCCTTTCTTCCTCTCTTCCAATAATCCTTTCTTCTTCCTTCCTTCCTTCCTTCCTTCCTTCCTTCCTTCCTTCCTTCCTTCCTTCCTTTTTTCTTCTCTCCTCTTTTCCTTCCTTTTTTCCTTTCTTCCTCTCTCCCATTAATCCTTTCTCCTTCCTTCCTTCCTTCCTTCCTTCCTTTTTTCTTCTCTCCTCTTTTCCTTCCTTTTTTCCTTTCTTCCTCTCTCCCATTAATCCTTTCTCCTTCCTTCCTTCCTTCCTTCCTTCCTTCCTTCCTTCCTTCCTTCCTTCCTTCCTCTCTCCTCTTTTCCTTCCTCTTTTCCTTTCTTCCTCTCCCCCACTAATCCTTCCTTCCTTTTTCTTTTTTTCTTTCTTTTTCTTTTTCTTTCTTTCCTTCCTTCCTCCCTCCCTCCCTCCCTCCTTTCCTCTCCTCTCCTTCCCTTTTTCCTTTCTTCCATCCTCTCCCATTAATCCTTTCTTTCTCTTTTTTCTTATTTTTTTTCTTTTTTCCTTTTCTCTCCTTTTTTCCTTTCCTCTTTCCTTCCTCCCTCCCTTCCCTACCACGATCCATCTCTTCTCTCCTTCCTTCCTTTTCTATTTTTTTTTTTAAAGGCCGTGGCTGCAGCTTGGCAGCCGTCCAGCTCCTCTTCCTTCCCTAAGATAATTGCTTTTCTATTTTCATTTTACTGTAATCTTGTAGAAGTGAGACCTGGTGGGAGAAGAACGAATGTCAGAAAACTCCACTCAGCCGGCTCCTCCTCCCATCCGGAGGGCATCTCATCTTCAAAAGCCTCCCGCAGAATGCAAACCTTGCTTGTCACCCTCTGGGAGGAGAGAGGCAGGGGGCCCAGGAGGGCTGCACGAGGAGGGCAGAGACCCAGGTTCCAGTCCTCCCTGCCCACAAAAAAACTGGCAGGAATTTCAAACGCAACTTGGGGCTGCGGCCATCTCAACTTCTGGGCACTCTCTCTGGACCGACAGCCCATTTTTTTTTCCCCTGTTAGGAATAGGGTCAACGCATTAAATTTTTATATTTGGGAAGGGAGGCCACAAGGAGATCCTATTGGTGACATGAGAAAGTGGCTGGCATTCAACGTGGCACTGAAATAACCCCCCTCTTCCTCCCCTGGTTCATCCATGGCTTGTGGTCTTCCTGGCCATTCACTAGCCCAGGGGTCTCCAACCTTGGCAACTTTAAGACTTGTGGACTTCAACTCCCAGAGTTCCTCAGCCAGCAAAGCAAAGCTGGTTGAGGAATTCTGGGAGTTGAAGTCCACAAGTCTTAAAGGGGCCACGGTTGGAGACCCCTGTCTAGAAAGATCTTCAGGCTTCTAGGGCAGGGGTCTCCAACCTTAGCAACTTTAAGACTTGTGGACTTCAACTCCCAGAATTCAACACCTCCAGCCATTCCAGCTGCCGGAGAAAAGGCATAGGGCTCACAAGTCCAGGAAAGAGGAATTGCAAATGGAACTTTTGCAGGCCACTTAAATGGAGCAGCTGATGTTGCAAAGCGAGGGGGGAAAGAGAAGGGATAGAGAGAGGGAAGGAGAGAGGGAGAGAGAAGGGGAGGGAAGGAGAAGGAGAAAAGGGAAGGAATGGGAGAGGGGAAAGGAGGGAGAGAGAGGGAGAAAAACAGACACGAGGGAGGGAGGGGAAGGGGAAGGGAGGGAGAAAGAGGGAGAAACACAGAGACAGAGAGGGGGAAGGGAGAGGAGTGGGGAAGAGAGGGGAGGGAGGGAGGGAGGGGGGAGGGGATATTTACTGGCTGCAAAGCTCAGAAGCTGAGCCACCTTGCAAAAAACAAGGAATTTCAAAGGCAATTTAGGAAAATTTAGGACAAATAGTGTCCCAATGTTTTAATGTTTCATATTGTTGCTTTTACTGATTGCAAGCTGCCTAGAGTTGCTTCTAGTGAGATTTGTGGCATATGAAGAAAAAAGGGAGGAAGGGAAGGAAGAAGGAAGGAAGGAAGGAGGGAGGGAGGGAAGGAAGGAAGGAAGGAGAGAGGGAAAAAGATGTGGAGACTCTAGAAAGAGTGCAGAGAAGAGCAACAAAGATGATTAGGGGACTGGAGGCTAAAACATATGAAGAACGGTTGCAGGAACTGGGTATGTCTAGTTTAATAAAAAGAAGGACTAGGGGAGACATGATAGCAGTCTTCCAATATTTGAGGGGCTGCCACAAAGAAGAGGGGCTCAATCTATTCTCCAAAGCCCCTAAGGGTAGAACAAGAAGCAATGGGTGGAAACTGATCCAGAACAGAAGCAACCTCGAACAAAGGAAAGATTTCCTAACAGGAAGGACAATTAACCAGTGGAACTGCTTGCCTCCAGAAGCTGTGAGCGCTCCAACGTCAAAGGTCTTTAAGAAGAGATTGGACAACCATTTGTCTGGAATGGTACAGGACAGACGTGGGTTTTTGCAGGTTCTGACCAGTTCTGGAGAACCGGTAGTAAAAATTCTGACTGGCCCCGCCCCCATCGGGAGGAAATGGGGATTTTGCAGTAACCTTCCCCTGCCACGCCCACCAAGCCACGCCCACCAAGCCACACCCACAGAACCGGTAGTAAAAAAAAATTGAAACCCACCACTGGTACAGGATCTCCTGCTTGAGCATGGGGCTAGTCTAGAACAGGGATCTCCAATCTTGGTCCCTTTAAGACATGTGGACTTCAACTCCCAGAGTTCCTCAGCCAGCTTTGCTGGTACTCTGGGAGTTGAAGTCCACAAGTCTTCAAGGGACTAAGGTTGGAGACCCCTGGTCTAGAAGACCTCCAAGATCCCTTCCAACTGTCATTCTCTGTCTCCAGCATCCGTAGAGGGTGGGTCACAGGGAAAACCACGCCTTGCACCATTCTGACCGTCGTAAGGATCGGCCCAGAAGACACCCATCCTGACATCCGAATGTCATTTCCAAAACCTTCCAGAATATTTCTTGCCTGCTCGTTCCTTTACTCTTGATGGTTAATCCAAAAAATACACAGCCTTCTGTCATTCTTTGATCTTAACCAAAGTAATTCTCTCTGTAAGAATAGTGAGGTTTATTTTTTTCGCCACAGGTTTACTTTTCAACCCAGCCTGGTCGAATTCAGCTCAGGACGAGGGCAGCCGTGCCATGGGGACACAGCCTCATTGTGGGCACCCAGGCTTTATGCCCAACTTCACGGCAGTCTGCGAGGCAGGGAGTGGTGTTAGGTTAGGGGCCTGCCCCACAACTTGGAGGGTTTGAGCGAGAAGAAAAAGGAATTCAAACGGATTTGGAGGGGGAAGTGTAGAAAGGTTAACGTGTATACTACTACAGGGGGTTCTAGACTTACGACGGTTTGTTTAGTGACCGTTTGAAGTTACAAAGGCCATCGGAAAAAGGACAGGATCGTTTTTCACACTTACGACCGTTGTAGAGTCCCCATGATCAAGTAATCATAATTCAGACTTTTGACAACTGACTCATATTTATGACGGTCGCAGCGTGCTGGTGTCACGCGATCTCCTTTTGCGACCTTCTGACAATCAAAGTCAGCAGGTAAGCTGGATTCACTTAAAAACTGTGGGGCTAGCTCAAGAACTGCAGTGATTCGCTTAACAGCCGTGGCAAGAAAAGTCATAAGGCGGGGCAAAGCTCAGTTAACAACGGTCTTGCTTAGCAACAGAAATTTTGGGTTCAATTGTGATTGTAAGTTTGAGGACTATCTGGGATATGGGTTTTGTTAGCGTGGCCCTAAAGCAGACCCAGCTTATCTGTTAGGTATGGAATGAGGAGTTTCAGGTTCTTGTTTTTTAAAATAAAAAATAATAATGAAATAAAAATTATTTATTTTGATGCCTTGCCTTTTGGCCTTGAAAATAGCCACCATAAATGAATGAATGAATATAGGAAGGAAGGAAGGAAGGAAGGAAGGAAGGAAGGAAGGAAGGAAGGAAGGAAGGAAGGAAAGAAAGACAATATCACATGAATTAATTGGGCTCCACAAGAGGCTTGAGATACAAAGCTAAAATTAAAAACGGATTGTGAATTTACAGACTAGAACTGATGGATTCTCAGATTATGAAAATGCAGTTATTGAAATAATGTGCTGGAGGAAGGAAGGGAGGAAGGAAGGAAGGAAGGAAGGAAGGATAAAGTGGAAAGGAGGGAGGGAGAGAGGGAGGAAGAAAGGCTAAAGTGGAAGAAAGGAGGGAGGGAGGGAGGGAGGAAGGAAGGAAGGAAGGAAAAAGTGGGAGAAAGGGAGGGAGGAAGGAAGGATAAAGTGGAAGAAAGGAGGAGAGAGGAAAAGTGGAAGAAAAGAGGAGGGAGGGAGGAAAAGTGGAAGAAAGGAGGAAGGAAGGGAGGAAGGAAGGAAGGAAGGAAGGATAAAGTGGAAAGGAGGGAGGGAGAGAGGGAGGAAGAAAGGCTAAAGTGGAAGAAAGGAGGGAGGGAGGGAGGGAGGAGGAAGAAAGGAAGGAAGGAAGGAAGGAAAAAGTGGGAGAAAGGAGGGAGGGAGGAAGGAAGGAAAAAGTGGAAGAAAGAAGGGAGGGAGGGAGGGAGGGAGGGAGGGAGGAAGGAAAGAAGGAAGGAATAGGACTAGCACAACTTATAGCCGTAATTCTGCCCTCAAGTATAGTCGAAAGTCAAGGGCAACCTATAGTTCTGGCAGAACTGAAATATTGTGTTTCAAAGCTCCAGTTGCTTGCCCTCGATGTCAGCGGCTGTGAGTTTTCTTATTGTGGTGAGCTAATATAAACTCATGGGGCTCGGCTGGATGTCCTCTCTTGGCCCCCTCCAACGCCACAGGCTTTATCGCATTGCGGATTCCTGATCCGTGAGGCAGGGGTTTCCCTCGTGTCCACCGGCTGGCGTCACAGTGGCAACAGCTGCCTGGCATCCATTGCGGAGATAATATATCACGGGCCCTGCATCCAACAAGGCATGATTTAATCCTGAGGCGCCGAAGGCAGCCAAACAACCTTTGCAGAATATAATAATAATAATAATAATAATAATAATAATAATAATAATAATAATAATAATAATAATAATAATAATAATAATAATAATAAAAAACTCGCATACAGAGGCCCAAGGGCTGCACTGCGGCCGGTGAGAAGAGGAGCGTGGCCAGCCTGCCCAAAAGGTAGCAGGCCCTGTTTGTCTGTGTGTGTGTGTGTGTTTGTGTGTCTCTGTGTGTGAGAAAATGAAGAAGGGGAAAAGGACCGATGGCTTCAAAACCTTAGAGCAGGGGTTTCAAACTCCATGTCATTGAGAGCCTCATCAGGGTTGTGTTGACTTTGGGGGTTGGACGTGGCCAAGGTGGGCGTGGTCAGTTTAACGTCACTCGTATAGGACGCACCTGTGGTGGCCCAAGTACTCTGTCAGCGAAAACGGGCCACCAAGCTCCGTTTTCGGCTGTGACGCGGTGGGATTCGCTTACCTTCCCTACCGGTTTGCAAATGAGAGCGTGCTCGCTTCACTCGCACATGCCACCTTCCCCGCATGCTTTTTGCTTGCGCGCGCCTGCCTTCTGCACATGCACACGGCTCCCAAAACATGGCTAAATGGGACGTAATTACTTCTGGGTGGGCGGATGGGCAGTGTTCTGTCTCTTTCCCCACTTCAGACCCACGAGCTGGCCTTCAGCCAGTGGATTCATGGCTCTTATCAGTCCTGGCAGAGAAATCGCAGCTGCCTGCCAAAGTTCAAACAAATGACTCACGTAGCAAGACTTTCAGCTCTTTTTGAAACGGATCAGCTAAACTTTGCTTCCTGTGGAACTGAGAGCAGTCCCAAAGCTCCTTATATATCCTTCCTTTTGATGACGCCGCCTCTCTAATCTTCTGAAGCGCAGGTCAAGCCAAGCTTGATTATTATTATCAGCTGGGTCTGAAGGCGTAGCCTGGGGAAGGGAGGAATCAGGTGATGATGGCCTCATTACGTCCTCCAACTGGTCTGGTTCTGGCTCTTGGAGCCGAGCCAAAGGAATCGGTGCTCCTGAGGTAAGCCTTACTGGCCCTTCCCCCTCAGTCTCGGAGTCACTTTCGGGCATGGGGCCAGGTTCGGGGGCTGGAGTCACAATAGACGGGGCCTACCGCAGTCAGCACTACCAGTTTGCTTGAATCAGACAGAACCGTCTGAATCCTACCACGGTGTGACAGACTCCTGCAACCCTCTGCCAGTGAAAATGGAGTTCACACACCTCCTGAGCTCCGTTTTCGCCGGCAAAGGCACTGCGGGCCAGTCCTTCCCTGTTTCTAGGGCAGCCCCATGGGCCAGATCTAAGCACTCCACAGGCCAGATCCAGCCCCCGGGCCTTGAGTTTGACACCCTTGCCTTAGAGGCTGTTGTGGTCCGCTAGCAGCCTGCGGAGCTGGCAATGGAGTCGGACAGCGATGAGGCTGAGGAAGAGCATGGGCCAGTACTGGAGGCTGGGAAAGGCCTGGATTAAGGCTCTGCGTCGGAGGCTGAGGTGGGGCCAGGGCCATTGGGGAGTGAGGTGTGGACTCCAGAGCCTCCAGAGCCTGACAATAGTGAGGCATGAGAAGAGCTGCCAGAAGGCAAGAGCAGCTCAAGCAAAGAGGATGACTCGGGAGTAGGGCCAAGAGATGATTGGCCCCTCCCATAAGGCTTAAAAGACCAGCAACGGTATTTGGGCTCTTTGTCGGAAAACAACGTTGATAGCTTTGTCTTTTTGCATTTGTTTTGTATCGGTGTCTTCTGAACTTTTGTCAAGAAAGGCCTTTGGCAGTTTGCTTAATTGGACCAAGGTTGGTGATAGGACTGAGGAATTTGTGTTGGGAGGAATTTGCTTTAATTTAGTTGAACTACGCTGAGAATGAAGTAATTCTCAGCTGTTTGAATAAAGTTTGTTTGTTTTTACACTGAATTTCCTACTACCTACTGGGGCCTGGGTCACAACAGAGGCTTTCTTTACACAAGGATATAAGAGGTGGAGGGCGCGGGGAGGCCATCCGGTCCAATCCTAATTTGGAGTCACCCACAAGAGAAAGGGTTGGTCTTGATGACCTCAAGGAACAAGTTCCACGATTCCTCTCAAAGCCTGTTGCTTTCTAAGTGGGTTAGTTTCCGGTGGGAGGTTTGGAGGCGATTCGGAGAGCTTGCGAGACGGTGAAGCCCTGATGGCTTTGATGGTGGCAAGGCAGTGGGGGAAATGGAAGGGATGTTAGAGGTGGGGTGGGCTGTCTCAAGTTTCCCGCACATCTGAACAGGGGGACAGAGTCAGGAGAAGAGGGGAAAACGCCCTTCTATGGCGGGACTAGGATTAGGATTGAGGATAGGGGCCGTGTCCCACTCCTCCGCTGATGGCCGGGTCAGGGAAATCCGAATCAGGCGTGCCTCTGCAGCTCTGCCAAAGTCCTAGCAAAGTCCTCAAGGCAGGCAGGAGACCAGAAAGTGACTTCAGCAAGATAAGGTAGACTTTGCCTGACTCAGAGACTGCCAGAAAGCAGGTCCTTTATATAGGCCATGGGGTGTGGCTCCATGACTCAGCACTTATCCAGGCCTGCCCCTCCCTTCCTTCTGACGCCGCCGCCTATCAAGTCTTCTGACACGAGGGTCACTCCGGTCGGCAGCTGTTGGCAATTGACCTTCCTCAGGCTCACATGCTGTGGGGGAGGGGGAGGGGTCTAGTTGCTCCGTTTGCCTGGGCATGGAGTCAGGGCTGGGGCCGGGAGGTGCTTCCTCCTCCTCAGCCTGTCTGGGCATGGAGCCAGGGCTGGGGGCTGGAGGCATACTAGGACATTCCTCAGCGTTCAGAAGCAGATAAGAAGACCCCGGCTGCGGTGAGAGCGGGCAAGACACAACAAGACCTATGATTTTCAGCTAAGTTCATTTCCCCACCGAATGAAAACCAGCTCGTATTAACGATCACAATTGGAACCAGCAATTTGGTCGCTAAGTGAAACCGCAACTCTATTTCGGGTCTGACTTCAGCTTTCCTTCGCTTGACCGACCTCTGAAGCTCGTTGACGGGAGGATGGTCGCAAGATTCCTTTTACCATCACTTTCCGGCGTGACTGCAAATGGTCACTAAACGAGACAGCCGCTAAACCAGGACTGCCTGTATTGTGGGGGGAGTGGATCCCTGTCTGTTTTTTTACAGCGTTGCACTGTTTATTATAACCTTGATATTGTGTGGAATTCTGGGAGTTGAAGTCCTTCCTTTAAGAAGCACTGTTCCAGAGGCAGAACTACTATTTTTGTTGCTTCTGTTAGTGACACAAATCTGAAATGATTGCAAATAATCAAGTAGGGCCGTAATAAATAATAATGATAATAACATAACATAACATAACAACAGAGTTGGAAGGGACCTTGGAGGCCTTCTAGTCCAACCCCCTGCCCAGGCAGGAAACCCTACACCATGTCAGTCAGATGGTTATCCAACATTTTCTTAAAAATTTCCAGTGTTGGAGCATTTACAATTTCTGCAGGCAAGTCGTTCCACTGATTAATTGTTCTAACTGTCAGGAAATTTCTCCTTAATTCTAAGTTGCTTCCCTCTTTGATCAGTTTCCACCCATTGCTTCTTGTTCTACCCTCAGGTGCTTTGGAGAACAGCCCGACTCCCTCTTCTTTGTGGCAACCCCTGAGATATTGGAACACTGCTGTCATGTCTCCCCTAGTCCTTCTTTTCATTAAACTAGACATAACCAATTCCAGCAACTGTTCTTCATATGTTTTAGCCTCCAATCCCCTAATCCTCTTTGTTGCTCTTCTCTGCACTCTTTCTAGAGTCTCAACATCTTTTTTACATCGTGGCGACCAAAACTGAATGCAATATTCCAAGTGTGGCCTTATCAAGGCATTATAAAGTGGTACTAACACTTCACGTGATCTTGATTCTATCCTCTGTTGATGCAGCCCAGAACTGTGTTGGCTTTTTTGGCAGCTGCTGCACACGGCTGGCTCATATCTAAATGGTTATCCACTAGGATTCCAAGATCCCTCTCGCAGGTATTACTATTGAGCAAGGTACCACATATTGAATTGGTCCATGAGTGGGGGAGAAAAAGTATAATCGTCGACTAATAACCAAAATGGAGCGTATCCATCATGGTTGTAAATTGGATCACCCACGTAACCAATTTTAAAACCTTTCATGTGGCAGTTGTTAAATAAACACAATGGTTTTAAAGCGAATGCTGCCGTTCTTAAGCAAACCCAATACAGGTAGTCCTCGACTTACGACCACAATTGAGCCCAAAATTTCCGTTGTTAAGTGAGGCATTTGAGTTTTGCCCCATTTTACGACCTTCCTTGCCACCGTTGTTAAGTGAATCACGACGGTTGGTTATGAAACCTGGTTGTTAAGCGAATCTCACTTCCTCATTGACTTTGCTTGTCAGAAGGTCGCAAAAGGGAATAACACGACCTTGGGACACAGCGACGGTCGTAAGTATGAACCAGTGGTCAAGCGCCTGAATTGGATCATGAGATCATGAGACGCTTCAAAGGTTGTAACAGTGAAAAATGGTCCTGTCACTTTTTTCAGTGTGGTTGTAGCTTTGCAAGGTCACTAAATGAACCATTATAAATCAAGGACTAGCTTTTCTTTACTCTGGATGAGGCTTGCTGAAAACCAGATTTATATTGATATATTGACCATCAATTGTGTTGTAAATGTTGTACCTTGATGAAGGTATCTTTTCTTTTATGTACACTGAGAGCGTATGCACCAAGACAAATTCCTTGTGTGTCCAATCACACTTGGCCAATAAAATTCTATTCTTCTATTCTATTCTATTCTATTCTATTCTATTCTATTCTATTCTATTCTATATAGTAAACCAGAGGTGGATTTCACATGATTTTATCACTGGTTCACCACATACCGAAAATGCCTTCTATGCATGCGCTTTGCTCATATGTACGGCTTGCACTCATGTAGAAAATGTGGCTAAATAGGGCAGCATAGAACTGGGGGGAGGGATGCGGTGGGGGGGCTACCTGCAGGTCGCCACTACCGGTTCGCATGAACTGGTCCGAACCGTCTGAATACCAGCACTGTAATAAGCCATTATAGTAAGCCACAGTAGTAAGTATCAGGATCACGAAAGATGCTGGACTCTTATTATTATTATTATTTTTACCCACAGGATTATTACTTTCGATACCTCTTGCAAAATATTGTATTTTTACTATCTGGAATACAATTTTACAACCTGAAGAATTTGATGCTTCCTCGCCTTGGCTGTGTCCCAAGTGCTGGAAAATAATAAGAGAGTTTGGGTAACTTGACATTTTTGTTAGCGCATTTCCAGTTACGGCGGAAATAAAAGCCAGGGAAGATGGGAACAGCCCGATTTGCAACAGCCTGGTCCCATTTTTTTTTAATTAAAATAAATTTATTTTAACTCAAAAGGGCTAAAGGACCTCTTAAATTCAGGTTTTTGACAAACGTTGTGTTCAGACGGCGCACCAAACCTGGATAAAAATCAGATCGTTAGATCTGTCAGATTATAACTCTGTCCTTGGTAGAGATGTTTTTTTTCAGAGTTTCTGCTTTAAAAGTGAGGCAGATTTGGAGATGTGCGTGTGTGTGTGGACTTTTGTTGCAAAGTTAAGGGTAAAAAGTCACACAAAGCTAATTTCTAATCTTTCGTCTGCTTACCCAAGATTTTACTAAGAATGAGGTATTTTTCTTCCTTCTTTCTCTTTATTTTGCAGTGTCAAAAGTTAAACCCACTTTAGTACTGAGTAAGTCAAGGTTTGCTGACAGAAAGTAGAATTTTATGTTACATTCAATTTTGTCACCACCGCGCTTGGTCTGAGCATGTGGCACAAACCCGTAGTGCAAACTTTTGCAACCTCAGCAATTTTAAGATGAGTGGACTCCCATTCCCAGAATTCCCCCCATGCAGTATGCTGGATGGGGGGAATTCTGGGGATTGAAGTCCACCTATCGTCAAGGTTCGCTGGCTGGGGAATTCTGGGGATTGAAGTCCGCCTATCGTCAAGGTTCGTTGGCTGGGGAATTCTGGGGATTGAAGTCCGCCTATCGTCAAGGTTCGTTGGCTGGGGAATTTTGGGGATTGAAGTCCACCTATCGTCAAGGTTCGTTGGCTGGGGAATTCTGGGGATTGAAGTCCACCTATCGTCAAGGTTCGTTGGCTGGGGAATTCTGGGGATTGAAGTCCACCTATCGTCAAGGTTCGTTGGCTGGGGAATTCTGGGGATTGAAGTCCACCTTATTGTCAAGGTTCGTTGGCTGGGGAATTCTGGGGATTGAAGTCCACCTATGGTCAAGGTTCGTTGGCTGGGGAATTCTAGGAGTTGGAGTCCAACCATCTTGGACTTGAAGTACGGAAAGCAAGTATAGCTCTCAACGATGGAAGCCTTCACATACCCAAATCTGATGGAAGTTTGAAAAAAATTGTGATATATAAATACATTTTGGACACTGAAGAGAAATTAAAATCGATGCAAGAGCCTGAAGACCAGGACGTTATGCTATCATGGTGGCCTCGGCGGTACATTTAGAGTTGGAAGGGATGCTGGTAAATGGGTTTAATTCCATAGCTGGGGTCTGCAGGCTGTGGGGAAGGGGACGAGCGGAAACTTCTGTTCAGAGAAGCTCGAGAGGTTTTGTAGATCAGCCGTGGTCCTCCACTTACGAAGAACGTCGTCCCAATGCAAAAGATGGCTTTCAGACCTGGCAAACGTCGCATCATGGCACAAATCGTGGAGGCCAGCAAAATCCCAAATTGGCTTGGGGGAGTGGGTGGGTGGGGGGCACAGGCAGAGAAAGGAACCATTTCAGTGGTAGAATTGAATTTTTTTACTACCGGTTCTGTGGGTGTGGCGTGGTGGGTGGGGCAGGGGAAGGATATTGCAAAATCCCCATTCCCACCCTACTCCAGGGGAAGGATACTGCAAAATCCCCATTCCCTCCCCACTCCTCGGGGGAAGAATATTGCAAAATCCCCATTCCCACCCTACTCCAGGGGAAGGATACTGCAAAATCCCCATTCCCTCCCCACTCTTGGGGGGAAGGATATTGCAAAATCCCCATTCCCACCCTACTTCAGGGGAAGAATACTGCAAAATCCCCATTCCCACCCATTCTGGGGCCAGCCAAAGGTAGCATTTGCCAGTTCTGCGAACTACTCAAAATTTCCACTGCCGGTTCTGTGAACTACTCAAAATTTCCGCTGCCGGTTCTCCAGAACCTGCTGGATTTCACCCCTGAACCACCTCACTCGTTCTCTGCAAGGAGGGCTCCAGCAATCCCACCGAGACCCCCGAGCAAACCCCCTGGTTTAGCAATGGAAGAAGTGTTGGCGAGAAGAGTTTCTGCCCAATTCTACGATCGGTGGTCAGGGTGACCGCTTGGAATATTTTTGGCCTATGGTGGTTGTACTTTGGCGCATCCTTCCCGTCCTCCCTCCGGGCCCCTTTTCGCCCTCCCTGCCCCCCGAACAAACACCTTTTCCAACACCTTGCAGTTTTTCTTTTTCTTTTTTTTTCCAGACAATCTTCCTTTAATACAAAGTCAATATATATATCTACATACAGAGTGGCGTGGCGACCACTTCAGACCGTTTTCCGCTTGGCATCGCAGGCTGCTGGCGCCGGGGCCTCGCTTTCGCAGAAAGGAGGGGAGGAGAGGCCATTGGAAAGAAAAAAAGGGCAGCTGGTCCCGTCCGGCCCCTCCACAGCCCGCCTCCCCCACCCACCCACCCACATACACACGCATACTGTTCCTCCCCGGCCCTGCCAAAATAAGCTTTTCTTTTTCTTTTCCAAATGTCCAAAACCTGTAAAAGAAAGTTTAGCAAACGAGACGGGGAGGGAGAGCTCACAAATATATATAGAGAGATATTTTTTAAAAAATACCATTCTGATCAAGCCAGGAGAATCCGTTTCCTCGCCTTTCCTCCTCCCCTTTAAAAAAAAGAAAGAAAGAAAGAAAGAAAGAAACAGGTTCAGGTTTTTCAACCCAGATGGTTCAGCCGTTCCCGGAAATGATCCCTCAGAAGCGACAGTGGGACTTGAACCCAGGACTGGACAGGGTGGAAGGATGGAGGGGGGACCCCTGGGGTGGGCCGTGACTTGGCTCGGTATCGTACCTTTGTCTATATTTATGATATGTGTCTATTGCTGCTCGTATGGACCATCCCTTTCGGAAAAAGAGCTACAGGTTAGGCCTCAACTTACCAACAGAATTGAGCCCCTAATTTTTGTTGTTAAATGAGACAGCTGTTAAGTGGGTTTTGGCCCCATTTTACTATCTTTGCTGGCCGGAAGGTTGCCAAAGGGGATCACGTGACCCCAGGGACACTGCGACCGTCACAAACGTGAGTCAGTTGTCAAGCATCTGAATGTGAATCATGCGACCATCGGGACGCTGCAACGGTCGTTAAGTGTGAACCGGTTGCCAAGCATCTGAATCTTGATCACACGACTATGGGGATGCGACGGAAGTTGTTCGGTGTGAAAAACGGTCGTAACTACAAACGGTCACTCAGTGAACTGTTTGTAAGTTGAGGACTACCTGTGCTTTACTGCCTAAGGATTCGGCAGCCTTCATCCAGAGAAGTGCCCACCTTGCCAGGGGAAAGCGGCCAATTCGTGGAGGGTCCCTTGTCCTTCCTCCGAAGGATACACACCGAGCGGTTCTCTCCTCCCAACAACCCTGCGAGGTAGGTTAGGCTAAGAGCAAGAGAGTGACCGGCCTGAGGCCACCCCGTATTTTAAGGCTGAACAGAGCTTTGGAGCTGCGTTTTTGTCCACCCGGACACGATCCAGCTGGCATCCACCCACCCCCACCCCAAAAAACCCCCTAAGAAGCAGGAAATGCAGACGTTTTGAGCCTCTCCAGGACTGTCAAAGAGCATCACTGATGATTTTAAATTGGATTTTTTTTCTTGGGGGGGAGGGAGGGTCTTCTCTGGATGCAAAGGCAGCGTGGTTGGGGGGGGGAGGCTTTCTTGGGGCTCTGGGTGTTTGCATTGGGCCTGGAAGAGGTTGAGAAATGGGGCAATTCAGGGGTAAAAGACCCCCCCGGTGTTTTGCCCCTCCAGGATCCTTAAAGTCTGGCAAGGCTCCCCCAGAATGCCCTAGAAGAGAGATTAACAACAATCATCATAATTCTTGGGGAAAAAAAGAAGAAAAGCAGCAACATTTTCATTGAAATGTGAGCAGTGAACCCTTTCCTTCCTTTTCCTCCTCCTCTCATATTTTTTTTTTTTAAATGGTAGAAAAGCAATATGTAAAAGTAGCAATTATTTTGCACGGCGTTTCTCTTATGTCACACAACCATTACACGTTAACATTTCTACAGTGAAAAAATAGACTTGTCTTTAAACATAATATGAACAAATAAGTAGTATTTTTTTTTTTTTTGTAAATTCATTGACTGATATTCTTTTGTATTTTTACATATTTTTAAAAAAAGGAAAAAAAAATTACACTATTAAAAAAAGGAGACCCAGGAAATAAAAATAAGAAATAAATGTCACTTATAAGAGTTACATCGATACCTTTTTTAAAGAAAGCCACTCGGTGATGGGGCCTAATCCTTACAACCAAATCCTCCGCAGTCGGTTTATTCTGCCTGAATTTTGAATGGAAAGTACCTTTCTCTTAAGAGGTGAAGACCCTAATTTGGACATGAAGGCAGCCCCCGCGTGGGCTTTCTCTGTCCCCCAAAATCCACAGGCTCTCTTCAAATCTGCCATTTTTCTCTTTGGCATCAGGGAAGGGGAAGTTAAAACGCCCACAAAAATAAATGAGAGCAACGACGACGACGACAACAACAAAAAAAGAGAGACTAGTTTGGATGGGCTAAGAAGGGAATCAGAAAAGTAGGGGGAAGAATTCCCCAAAACAACCGAAACGAAAACAAAACAAAACAAAAAAATTGGAACTCTTGTGAAATGTACTTCAAATCTCCACGCCCCCCCGCCCCCAACTCTTTTGAAACCTGGAGAACAGAAGATAACCTGGAACTGGCATTTTTGCAGATTTCCAGAATTCAGAGTTTAGATTATGTGTGGGTGTGTAGCAAATACTGCGGGGTTGTTGTTTCTTTTTGCAAAATGTGAAATGCCAGGGGGTGGGTGGGGCATGGGAGGACGTGTTTATTGCCTGTTCTGGTTTGCTTTTTGACATGGTTAAGAAGATTGGTAAAAGAAGAGGAATGTTAAAAGTGTTTGAGAAGCTAAGCTGAGAAAGAAGCCACAGGACCGCCCAACCCTCCTTGGCGTGGAGTCCTGCCACCCCCAACCTGATGCAAAATTTGCTTTGTTTGCCTCTTAATTTTTCACACCTCAAGTGGCTTCCTTTAAGTCCGCCCGCAAGGTTAGTACTTCAACCGAACCCTAAAATGTTACTTGTGGTGGCCAGATTTTTCTTTCGCTATTCTCCCCATCAGTTGTTTTAGGTTTGTTTCTGTTTTTTTCTCTCTCTCTGTCTGTGTGTATCTCTCTGGTTTTGTTTTTTCCCTAACCGGACCGTTGCTCTCCAAGGTCTGTGGACGAGACCGGCGCCTGCTGCAATAACAAAAGATTCAATACGGTTTCTCGGTTTCTGGTTCAGTTGCACGCGGGGTGCTCCCCACACCGTCGACACCAGATGAGGTAAGAACAACAAGTTCGCCACTTAAAAAGAAGGAAAAGAAGGGGGGGGGAGAAATCCCGCCCTGGTTCGGAGTCACCCTGGGGATGGGCTCCGGGGTTTTCGAAACACAGGCCGAGGGGGTGGGGAGAGTCCTTTTTGGAGATGCAGCGGCGCCTCGGGAGAAGGAGGGGGTGTCGCTGCTGGGGTCTCCCCTGGCGCCTCCTTCCTGGCGGAGCATCCGAAACGGGTGGATGGGGGAGGCAACGTTTTTCTGATTCAGTCTGTAGGTGTTTAGAAAGGTCGAGGCTAGCTTTGCGTCGCTCAAACAGGAGCCTTGCAGGCTGAAAAGTGTTAGGAGTCTGCACAACGAATGGCTTTTGAAAAGTTTCCTTTTCCTTATTATGTTGCATAGTGGTCAAAACTTCCCAGGTATTCCAGGGCAGCCTGATAGCAGAACTGGTATTCGTCCTGGGAGGGGAAGGAAGGAGACCAGGGGTTATTTATTGGCAGGCAGAGATTGCTCAATTTGTTTCTTTATTTATAAAATGTATCTTTCCTCTTAATTTTATTTGTTTCTATCCCATCTTTATTATTTGTACAAATGACTCAATATCCAACACAATTTCTATCTCCTATTTTCCTCCATCATGACAACCCTGTGTGGTGGGTTGGGCCGAGAGAGAGAGACTGGGTCAAAGTCACCTAGCTGACTTTTACAGCTAAGACAGGACTAGAACTCACCATCTCCATGTTTCTAGCCTGATATCTCATTGTCTTACTATTTTAAACTTTTATAATTTAGTTTATTGGATTGTAAACTGCCCAGAGTTGTGTGAAAGCGAGATAGCCACCATATAGATTTTGATAAATAAATAAATTGCCCTCCAAATGCATAACAGGCCAAGATGAAGCAGCTAGAGACCCACACGGGCTCTTATTTACAGGATCTGTAAAGTGGGCGCTGGTTTGAAGATCTCTGGTTGATTTGAGTGGATTACACAACAGACATTCATAGCGGGCCAGGCTGCAGAAAAAGCACAGGTCCCATCATGTCACGTTTGGGAGATTCCTGGCCAAGCGGGAATTCAAACTCTGGGTTCACCCAGTCTCCAGAGCCTGCCTGGGCTGGCATCTATCTGTAGGAGGTGGTTTGCAGAAATAGCTTGGGGCATCTTAAAGACCCACGGATTGATTGGTAGGGCTGGATCTTGTGGGGTTTCACAAAAAGCTGGGGTAAAAATGGGCAAGATTTTGACAAAAGGGGTGGAGCTTTGATCTCCACGTGTGCCCAGATTTCCTGATTTTGTCCTTGTCCTCCTAGGAATCCATCGATGGGCCTTCTACCAGCATGCATCAATCTGGAGACATGCACCAAATTATTCTCACCCCACCAGGGATTTCTCTTCCTGACTCATACCCCAATATTTCTTTGAGCGCTAAGAGGGTCCCCCAGTGTCCCTACCTCTTGTCTGAGGAAGATCCTGGGTGCACATGTGAATGATGTGCTTTTGCTACTTTGCAGGAGGAAAGGGCCCTCCAGGGAAGGGTTGACGGTTCCTCCCTGAAGCCCTCAGCAGAGGTCACCTCCACCAGTGGTGAGATTCAAATTTTTTTACAACCGGTTCTGTGGGCATGGCTTGGTGGGTGTGGCAGGGGAAGGATACTGCAAAATATGGTTTAGGACCCGGGTACTTACGAGACCGCCTGCTGTTACCCTTTGCCTCCCACTGACCCGTACGCTCTCACAGAGAGGGTCTCCTCAGGGTGCCGTCCGCCAAACAGTGTCGGCTGGCGGCCCCCAGGAGTAGGGCCTTCTCTATGGGGGCAGTGACGCTCTGGAACGAACTTCCCCCTGGCCTTCGTCAAGTGCCTGATCTTCGGACCTTCCGTCGTGAGCTCAAAATATATTTATTCATTCAAGCGGGACTGGCATAATTAGCGATGAATTTTAATTGGGTTTTCTTAATATTTTAAATTTTAAATCTAAATTTTAATTACCAGCCTTTATAATCTGCTATGTTTTAAATGTTGTCTTAATTGTATATATTCTGTTTTTTATTTTTGGCTGTACACCGCCCTGAGTCCTTCGGGAGAAGGGCGGTATAAAAATTTAATAAATAATAATAATAATAATAAAAAAATCCCCATTTCCTCCCCATCAGCTGGGACTCGGGAGGCAGAGAATAGATGGGGGCGGGGCCAGTCAGAATTTTTAATACCGATTCTCCGAACTACTCAAAATTTCCGCTACTAGTTCTCCAGAACTGGTCAGAACCTGCGGAAACCCACCTCTGATCTCCACCCTTGTCCCCATTTTGGAGCAAGGATGCGGTCAATGGAAGGATGGGGTGGAGGTAATGCTTTTTGGGGGGGTCTTAGAGGAAGCGCTGATCCCCCTTCTTTCCCCTGACCCAACCCTTCTGAGTCTCGAGTGGGTCCAAAGTGAAGTGAAGGCCTCTGTTGTGACCCAGGTTCCTGGACCCGGACTCCTGGACTCGGATGATTCAGAAAGTGAGGGAGAAGACCTGGCAAGGACTGCTTCTCTTGGGCCCTCTCCCTCCCTGGCACCCACCCAAAGGGAGGAGGAGGGGCCGGCAAGGCCTGATTCTCCCGAGCCGCCTTCTGATTTGGCAACGCCCCAAGAACAGTTTTGGAGTGATGCAAGACTGACGGGCGTGAGCAGAAGAGCGTTGGGACAAAGCCAAGAATGATGGTCATGCAGTGACATCTGCAGAGACTATAAATAGGAGGCGGACTTCCTGGTTTTTGTCTTGGACAAAGCAATGAATTTGTGGGCAAACTGTATCAATGGAGGGAAGAATATATTCGTGAGTAATTCTGGCCTTATCTATAATTTCCTCGTTATCTCCAGAGACTTGGCAGGCCCGTGGGTAGACGTGGCCAGGACATTTATCTATGTAAATAAATTAGAAGAGAAGGCCTTTGACTGACTCTTTGTTGGGAGCATTGGGGGAGGGAAACAGAACAGCCTCCTTCTCACCTCTGTCTGCACCATGGCGGGCCGTTGTGTCCTCAGCATCTTCACGGTCTGAAAGATGTCCACCACCCCTTCGTAGCGCATCCTCTCCAG
Organism: Ahaetulla prasina; assembly: GCF_028640845.1. Lineage (NCBI taxonomy): Eukaryota > Metazoa > Chordata > Lepidosauria > Squamata > Colubridae > Ahaetulla > Ahaetulla prasina. The sequence continues at coordinate 371,612,915 of NC_080539.1, read as the reverse complement.
TACGATGCTTAGCGTGATGAAGACGCCGGTCCTGCCTACTCCCGCACTGCCAAGAAAGAAGAGAGGGACATCGACGTGTGTGTAGGGCTGGCGAGGAAACCCACCTAGCACCTTCTTTCGCAAGGCTAGGCATGAAGTGGACATGCTGCCTCAGTCCAGAGCGGCTGGACTACTACAAGTTCTCTCGTTCCCGGAAGAAACCCTAAGGGTTGCCAAGACGGGAGAATTAAGGCGAAAGAGGGCTTTGGATCTGAAAGCAAGAGATGGACCTTTAAAGAAAAGTGCTCTTTAAAGCAGCTACCTCCCACAGCTGCTGCACAATCCGGAGAAAAGACACAGTGGTTTTAATGAGCTGCCGATGCGAAGTATAGCACAGTCCTACCAACTCTGCCTGCCGGCCCTTGGCTTAATCAGCCTGCAAATGAATTGAAAGCCCCCAACCTGGCTAATGCAAGGACTCTTAAATTCAGTCCAGCCTGGGACCATCTTTTCTGGCAGGTACCGAGGTCAATAACGTGGTGTATCCAAATCCTTCATTTAAAGAATCTCAAATATATCAATTTCTTGGAGGAAAAGCAAACACTAAACTCCCACCAGCCCCTGTCTCAGAAGGAACAGATGATATCCCATCCCATCCCATCCATCCCATCCCATCCCATCCCTTCCCATTATTCTATTCTGTTCTGTTCTGTTCTGTTCTGTTCTGTTCCGTTCCGTTCCGTTCTATCCTATCCTTTCTATTCTATTCTACTCCACTCTGTAATTTTATTCTATTCTATTCTGAGAGAAGCAACCTGGAATTAAGGAGAAAATTCCTAACAGTGAGGACAATTAACCAGGGGAATGGCTTGCCTTCAAAAGTGGTGGATGCTCCATCACTAGAGGTTTTTAAGAAGAGACCGGACAGCCACTTGTCTTTTATCATTTATTAAAATTATAAAAAGAAATCAACATTTTAACTGTTAAGCTGCCCAGAGTAGCTTTTCAGAATGAGATGGTTGGAATCTAAATTTAATAAATCAACGTGTGCAAAGGGTCTCTAGCTCTTTGCCAAGAAAGCTTTTGGGAAGCAGTTATGTATGCTGCTGCCTACGCAATCGGCGCCCAATTTGAGGCAGGGGACGCCAAGGGAAAGCAGCTTCCCTAAAAAAATAAATAAATTGAGAATGAATCAGAATCGGAAGAGGCAGACCTGCAAACCTGGGTGTAAGAGCTATAGCAGCTTGTCAATTGACCCGCATGCCAGTCCCTTGGCTGGATTTGCAAGATTTCTTTGGGTTTAGCCGGCCAGGGGCAGAGGTAGAGAAGCAGATGGTGTCCTCCACCCACGAGACAGATCTCTCAGTGCCAAGGTGGAGTCCCACGAGCCCAGGCAGAGAATCCTTAATCTGCCGGCCGATGCATAATCACCGAAAGCCTTAATCTCAGATTAGCAGGCAACGTCTGGGGGATTTTATCTTCTGGAAGCTGGGAGGGCTCCCCACCTTTTGGGGTGTCTTAGGAAGAAGGTGGATGGGCTCTGTTTTCCCAAGAGGCTTTTCTGAGTAGTTTGGAGTAGAAATCACCTTGGCCCCTGTGTGAGGCCAAGGTGATTTGATCACTATCATCTAGCACTGATGATGCTACCTAGTTGGGTAATGAAACATCTGCAAAAAAAACCCGCCAAGCACCAAGGACGCCACAGTCCTCCTCCTCTTCTCCATAAACCCCATTCCCTACTAGCACAGATGATGTTACTAGCTGGGTGATGAAACATCTGCAAGAACATTCCCATTGACACTCACAGGACAAGCTACTTGTATATAAAAAGAGTGTCAGTTTTGGAAGAGAGCAAATGCCACCACCACCCTTCCAGTACTGATGATGTTCCCTAGTTGGGTAATGAAACATCTAGAAGAAAACAAGTAAGCTCAGAGAGTACCAAGGACCCTCTAGTCCTCTCCTCCTCCTCATCTACTCCACAAACCCCACTCCCATCTAGCACTGATGATGTTACCTAGTTGGGTACTGAAATATCTGCAAGAAAATGTATATAGGGTTTCCTGCCTAAGCAGGGGGTTGGACTAGAAGACCTCCAAGGCCCCTTCCAATTTCTATTCTGTTCTGTTCTGTTCTGTTCTATTCTACTCTACTCTATTCTGTAATTCTATTCTATTCTGTAATTCTATCCTATCCTATCCTATCCTTTCTATTCTACTCTCTTCTGTAATTCTATTCTATTCTATTCTATTCTATTCCCTTCCCTTCTTATTTCTGTTCTATTCTATTCTATTCTATTCTATTCTATTCTATTCTATTCTATTCCCTTCCCTTCTTATTTCTATTCTATTCTATTCTATTCTATTCTATTCTATTCTATTCTATTCTATTCTATTCTATTCTATTCTATTCTATTCCATTCTATTCTATTCTGTTCATTCTATTCCATTCTATTCTATTCTGTTCTATTCTGTTCCTATTCTATTCTCTATTCTATTCTATTCTAATTCTATTCTATTCTATTCTATTCTGTTCTGTTCTATTCTATTCTATTCTATTCTATTCTATTCTATTCTATTCTTCTATTCTATTCTATTCTATTCTGTTCTATTCTATTCTGTTCTATTCTATTCCTTCCTTCTTATTTCTGTTCTATTCTATTCTATTCTGTTCTATTCTATTCTATTCTGTTCTATTCTTCCTTCTATTCTATTCTATTCTATTCTATTCTATTCTATTCTATTCTATTCTATTCTATTCTATTCTATTCTATTCTATTCCATTCCATTCCCTTCCCTTCCCTTCTTATTTCTATTCTATTCTATTCTATTCTATTCTATTCTATTCTATTCTATTCTATTCTATTCTATTCTATTCTATTCCCTTCCCTTCTTATTTCTGTTCTATTCTATTCTATTCTATTCTATTCTATTCCCTTCCCTTCCCTTCTTATTCTATTCTATTCTATTCTATTCTATTCTATTCTATTCTATTCTATTCTATTCTATTCTATTCTATTCTATTCCCTTCCCTTCTTATTTCTGTTCTATTCTATTCTATTCTATTCTATTCTATTCTATTCTATTCTATTCTATTCTATTCTATTCTATTCTATTCTATTCTAAACCACCAAGCTCAGAGAGCACCAAGGACCACACAATCCTCCTCCTCCTCTTCCTGCCCCTCCTGCTCTTCTGTACCCCACCCTTGTAGCACTAATGTTGCTACCAATTTGGGTAAACATCTACAAGGAAATAACTAAGTTCAGAGAGCACCAAAGACCCCACAGTTCAACCCTGAGCTACCGATTCTCCTCGATTGGTAAACAGCAGCCCACTGTAATCTATTCCCCAGAGCTGTAGAAAACAGAATTTAAAGCTTTGCAATTTACCAGGAGGTCAACATCTAACCATTGAATGGGCTATTTAGCCAGTTAGTTCCTCTCTGTTCTACAACGAAATCCTTTATCAATTAACAAGCCTCGAAACAAAAGGGAACTGATGGAGGAAGGGCTTCTTTGCTCATCTGCAGGTGAGCTGGAAATCAGGACTAAAAGCTGCTCACAATTTATATTTTAGGGGAAGTGGGCGGAGGGGAAGCGAAGGAGCAGAACAGAACAGCCCAACGATATAATTTTAGCTCCGGGGAAAGGAAATACTAAAACTCTCGGGGATGAACGATCTGCATGCATGGAGAGCGATAAAGAGGTCAGCGATGCCTATGGTGCAAAATGAAATTCGCCGTTAAGAGATGCTCCATTTTAAGGAATGTTCGGCCTTTCTGCAATGGGAATGGCCCAGTTTTCCAGCTCGAGTCCGGGGTGAGTGGAGAAATCCTGCCGGGGCTTGGGCCTATCCAGAGCCATCTGCAGGGTCCGGAGGGTGAGAGAGGAGCTGGGACCACACAACCCAAACCCTGCTTTGCTCGCACAATTACAGCCGGCATCTTTTATGACCTTCTTCCTCTGCTAATTGCTATGGACACCTTAGCTTTTTATCTAAACCAGGGGGGGTCAAACTCAAGGCCTGGATCCAGCCCACAGGGTGCTTAGATTTCGCCCGCGGGGCCACTCTGGAAATAGCAAAGGACTGGCCCCTGGTGCCTCTGCCAGGGAAAACGGAGCACAGGAGGGCGCGTGGCTCCCCTGAGCTCTGTTTTCACTGGCAGAGGGGCTGCAGGAGGCCGTCCAGGCTGAAAATGGGGCACAGGGGTTACCAACCCTAACCCTGACTTCCATTTTTGCTGGCAGCGGGCTAGCAAAACAAACTAAAAACGAAACAAAAGGAGAAATGTTTCCCCTTTTGCATTTGAGCCTGCAAGAAGGGACGGGAAAGGAGAAAGGGAAAGAGGAAAGACAAAGGAAGGATGGGAAGAGAGCAAGGAAAGAGGGGAAGGAAGAAGAAAGGAGAATGAAGAGGGAAAGAAAAAGAAGAAAAGGAAGGAAGGAAGATTATGAGAGCGAGGGAAGTCTGAGGCACTTGGCCACCATCAGGTGCCCCTAATACAAGTGAGGTCCAGGTGGCCATACTTCCTGGCCACACACACACAGAGGGTCAAACACAACCCTGATGAGGCCCTCAATGAAATAGAATTTGACACCCCTGATCTAAACCATCAATCAAGAGGGTGATTTTCCTCTTCTTCACCTTCATTTAAAGCTAGCCGGACAATCAATGCAGGTTTTAAAATTGTAAACAAATGCAGTCCTTGACTTACAACCATTCGTTTACTGGCTGTTCAAAGTTACAACAGTACTGAAAAAGTAGACTTATGACCGTTTTTCACACTTAACGACTGTTGCAGCATCCCTATGGTCACATGACCGGAATTCGGACACTTGGCAGCTGGCTCATATTTATGACGGTTGCAGCGTCCCGCGGTCATGTGATCCCCTTTAGCGACCCTCTGACGATCAGAGTTAACGGGGAAGCCGGATTCGCTTAACAACTGTGCTGCTGACTTAACAACTGCGGTGATTCACTTAACAACTGTGGCAAGAAAGGTCGTAAAATGGGGCAAAACTCGCTTTAACGCTTGCTTAGCCATTGGAAATTTTGGGTTCAAATGCTGTCATAAGTTGAGGACTACCTGTATCAATGAGCCAGACAGGTATAAACACCCAGAAAGTCCTGAAAAGATGGGTTTCTTTTCCTTTAGCAGGTAGGGAAACCTTCGGTGTTTTGGGAAAGTTTACAGATTTACAAATATTTTCTGTTCCTGATGATTCCAATAAAATAACTGGCATAAACAATTTACATGTGGTGCAATGAAAGGCAAAAATTAAATTCAAGATTATACAAGATTTGAAAGAGCAAGCGGACTGGCAGCTCCACTTTTAAAACAGTTTACAGATTAACAGAGTTGGAAGGGAAGGGACCTTGTAGGTCATCTAGTCCAACCCCCTGCCCAAGCAGACCCTACACCATTTTTGACAGGGGGCAGGCAGTCCAGTCTCTTCTTGGCTGTATGTACCTGCAGTGGACCGAAATTGGTCCGTCTTGTCCAAACTGCTCCTTAGTTTTGTGCACCTGCCCGATGAAATCGATAAAGCCTTCGCCGGATTTTGGCACACCTTGTTCCGGCCAGTCGGTGAACTGGAACTGACGCACGGTTCTAGACTGGCCATCCTGGAAATTAAAAAAAATAATAATAATGGTTTGAAGGTATAAAAACAGAACTAGTAGAACAGAGCAAAGCAAGTAAGTTCTCAAAACTGAATGAATTGCAGGTAGTCCTTGACTTGTAACCATTCGTTTAGCGACCGTTCAAAGTTACAATGGCACCGAAAAAAGTGATTTATTTACGCCTGATCCTCATACTTGTGACCGTCGCTGCATCCCCAGAGACACGTCATCAAAATTTGGGCTCTTGGCAACCGTGTATTTATCACAATTGCAGCCAATCCCAAGGTCATGGGTTCACCACTTGCGAATCTCCCAGTCAGCTTTCAACAGAAAAACTCAGCGGGGGATGCTGGATTTGCCTAACAACTATGTGTTTCACTTAACAACTGAGGCAATTTGCTTAACAACCATGGCAAAGTGTCATAAAATCAAGCATGATTCGGTTAGCAACGGCCTTACATAGCGATGGAAATTCTGGTCCCAATTTTGGTCGTAAGTTGAGGATTACCTGTACTGGAGATCTCCGTCGACCATGTGGCTTTTTGCTTCTCTAGTGCAAATGAAGTTTATTTTTGGGAGGGGGGGAGTGAATCTCATCCCTCATCCAAAAACGTTTATTGGTTCCATCCACGAAACAAAACAAACCCTGATTTTGCTGCCGTTTAAAAATGTTTTTAAAACTTGGTGTTGAAATCAGGATAAGTCAAGTGCTCATTGGAAAACGGTGAGCCAGCTGACCCATTATTGATGTTATCGACTGTTGCTTTAACCTTGGTTTGTTTTCACTTGTAAGCTTGCCCCAATCACTTTATTTAGGTTAGCTGGTCACATCAATACTTTACATAAAGATGTAGGTTAAGAATTCCAGGGATAGCCAGGTTGTGTGTGTGTGTGTGTGTGTGTTGTGTATATCAGGAAACTCAACTACTCTATCGACAACCAGTGCTGCACTCCTTTTTATGTGCCTTTAGCACAACAAAGCAGAAGCATCATAAGAAAGGGATGCAACTGAAGAAGGAGAGGTAAACTGAAAAAAATCTAGGAAAAAAAAATATCTGAGGATTTGTTAATTAAGGAACGAAGGTCTCAATTTGAGGCGCTGGCAAACCACAAAAGGTCCAGTTTCGATCCTCCCTTAGCTGAAAAACCCAACGGCAAGTCATTCTCACTCAAATTTAGTCTACCTCTCAGGTCCGGCGCGAGGCTGACACTCTGGGTGGGAGAAGGTGGTACCCTTAATCTGGTGCTCAGCAGAAATTCTGGAACTGCTGAATTTCTGGGCTGAGTCAAACCGATGGCTCAGACAGGGTTTCCCGCGCTTCTTTAAGAAGCAGGAAACAAATGTAATGAATTTTTAAAAATTGTGCAATGGTCAGGGTGACACAGCATGCTATCTGTCACCCAAGGAAGGAGGGAGGGGGAAAAAAAGAGAGAGAAAGAGAGAGAAAAGGCACAGGTGGTTTTTCACATCCTTCAGAAGCAGGAAAATCCTTGGAAATACATTCCAAAGAATTAAACCGCCCAGAGAGAAAGCACAGGGGGTGGTTGATGACTTCATACTAGAATTCATGCAGATAGAATAAAGGGGGGTTTAGGAAGAAGGGTGGGGGGATTATGCGTTTGCAGTGGTATAATTTTGAAGAAAAACCGGGGGGCGGGGGGAGGAAACCCAGGGGAACAGGTGAACTAGAAAGTATCTTTAATCTTTCTGTTCATTCTGAATTTTCTCTCTGTAGAATTGTCAAGTGGAAACAAAATGATGATCAGTTATAGAGATCAGGGGGATTGGATAATCATGATATGATAAAAGGGGAAAAAAAAGAAATTTATTCCTTATTTTAGACGGTCACACAGGGAGATGTATATGAAAGCAGAACCCCCCTAATCTTCAATGTGCGGAGGGGGTGAGGATAATGCCTGAGCTATTTTCAGAACTTTGCTGCACTACATAGGCAGACACTGCTTTTAGTATTTGTAAACTGCTTTGACCATCATCTACTGCTCAGAAGATAAGGGGATACATTACTTGAGCTGAGCAGCATTAAAGGCAAATTCTGCTTGGAAACTGCCTGTGTGTTCGAGATGGAAAAAAACTATGAAACCTTGACTTTGGGATGGGCTGATTAGATTACAGGGAATCCTCGACTTACAACCACAACTGAGCCTGGAACTTCTGTTAAGTGAGTTCTGCCCCGTTTTACGACCTTTCTTGCCACCGTAGTTTAGTGAATCACTGCAGTTGTTAAATTAGTAACACGGCTGTTAAGTGAATCTGGCTTCACTTTGCTGGTCAGAAGGTCATAAAAGGCGATCACGTGACTCTGGGACACCGCAACTGTCGTAAATCGGACCCAGTTGCCAAGTGTTCAAATTTTGTTCACGTGACCGTGTGGGGATGATGCAACATCGTCAATATGAAAAACGGTTGTGCGGTTGTAACTTCAAACAGTCACTAAATGAATGGTTTTAAGTCAAGCACTACCTGTGGTTTGTGGTTATAGGAACGGCTAGTATTTGCTAAGTATTTAAAAATGAAAAAGTTGGGACTGTAACATTATCTGCCTTGTGGGAGGCCAGATGGAGGATGCCAAAATAAAAATCCCTAAGAGGTTTTTTTTTCTCCCCAGGGAATCTCACTGATGACAATCACACAGACCCACAGCCCAACTGATCCAGACCACACGGTTCCACAGTTCAGCCTGATCTATGGCCAACCTGATCCTGTTGTGACTCCAGCCCCCCGAACCTGGCCCCATGCCCGAAAGTGACTCCGAAAGTGAGGGAGAAGGGCCGGTAAGGCTTACCTCAGGAGCACCGATTCCTTTGGCTCGGCTCCAGGAACCAGAACCAGACCAGTTGGAGGACGTAATGAGGCCATCATTCCCTGATTCCTCCCTTCCCCAGGCTACGCCTTCAGACCCAGCTGATAATAATAATAATCAAGCTTGGCTTGACCCGCGTTTCAGAAGATTAGACAGGCGGCGTCATCAAAAGGAAGGGATATATAAGGAGCTTTGGGATTGCTCTCAGCTCCACGGGAAGCAAAAGTTTAGCTGAACCGTTTCAAAAAGAGCTGAAAGTCTTGCTACATGAGTCATTTGTTTGAACTTTGGCAGGCAGCTGCAATTTCTCTGTCAGGACTAATAAGAGCCATGAATTTACTGGCTGAAGGCCAGCTCATGGGTCTGAAGTGGGGGAGGAGACAGAACACAATTCCCTTCCAACGACCTGTATTCAGGACCAATTCCTTTCCCCACATTTGAGCACCGTCTGATCCTAGAAAGCGGGTACGGGATGGGAATCTGGCATTTGACTTACCCTGGCGTCGGTGACCTTGAATTCTCGGAGGATGTATTGAGGCATGTTATATTCAGCCATGGGGTCCACCACAAAGTACTGATACCGTGCGGACCTCTCGGCTGGCCAGTACTGATGGCACTTTTCCTGTGGACCAACAGAGGAAGAAGCTCATTGGCTGCTGGCAACAAACAAAAAAAAGATACAGGCCCTACCTGCATCAGCCTCACACTGAGATATTTCATGCAATAAAATTCCCTCGAGGGACTTGCCTACTTCAAAGCTAACTGCCTGGATGTGCATTTCCTTTGGAAATAATTTGAATGTTAAAATTAGAATTTTAAGAAAACTGGTTACTATCATGTTACTCCATGCCAGAGAAGTTTAGCAGCTGGGATTCTTTTTTATTTATTTTTATTATTATTATTATTATTTAGCTCCTCTGTTTAGCCTCTTGGCCACAGGGACAGAGGGCACCCATGAGCCTTGGTGGCAGAGTGGTTAAAATGCAGTACGGAGTTCGATCCTGACCGGCTCAAGGTTGACTCGCCCTTCCATCTTTCCGAGGTCAGTAAAATGAGGACCCAGATTGTTGGGGGCAATAGGCAGACTTGGTAAACCGCTTAGAGAGGGCTGCAAAGCACTGTGAAGCGGTATCTAAGTCTAAGTCCTATTGCTAACCACCAACACACAGGGAACATGCCATGTAGGAGATACACAACTGATTTCCCTGCTGTCTTCCTAATAGTCCCAACATGGCTATCAGCTAATCCGAGATTTAAGTTGAAGGATTTCTCATATGCATTACTAGCTGTGTGAAGGGCTATATGCAAACAGCCATGAGTTTCTGCAAGAAAGGGCCCCCAAAAAACCAAGAGGGGGGCCACAACCATGCCATTGACCCCCTGCCCTTTTTCAGACACATCAAGATGAGAGATTGGGCCTCTCAATGTACACTACTAATCCATTGCCTGGATTAGTAGTGAACAACACCCCGGAAATCAAAGCCTGCCATTCAAGGGATGTTCACCCAACATTCTGGGGTTCAAAATGAAGCACTAACAAGCCAGGATGTCCCACTTACCCGGCCCATCTCTCGCAGCTTGGTCAACATCACCACAATGGTTGAGTTGTTCTCCCACAGCATGCGCCAGAAGTCCTCTGTGGTCTCCGCCAAGGGTCCCTGGGTGGCGATGTAAGCCTTCTGTTGCCTGCAGGAAGGAGCAAAGAAAACCAACCCTATTTGGAAGGCTAGCTAAGGAGGCAAGGTGGCCTTTGAATGCAAATGAAGGTTTGTTCCATGACAGTCCCGAACAGGGGAGGGCAACTATGGTGTCTTTAGGACCCGTGGACTTCAACTCCCAGAATTCTGGGAGTTGAAGTCCACGGGTCCTAAAGTCACCATAATCGCTCGCCCTGGTCCATAAGAATGTTAAGACCCAGGTCAAGTTGGACAGCAGAGATGGGATCGTCGTCTTGAACCCACCCGCCCAGAGAACAAAGTAGTAAGGGATGACTTCTGGTAACTCTTCTCATTCCGTCGGGGTTGAAGAATTGATGCTAAACACTTCTCGAAACTTCGGCCTTGCAGGATCTAACTTTGGCATGTAACTAGAAAGCCCACCTCCATCAAATGTCAGGAGAAACTTGATACGCAGAAATAAGGAACTTATCTGTGGGGTCCTTGGTGCTCTCTGAGGTTGGTGGTTTTCTTGCAGACGTTTCATGTCCCAACTAGGTGATATCATCAGTGTACCAGTGAGGTGACCTACTTGGGTCATGAAATCATGAAAGATATTGCAAAATCTCCATTCCCACCCGACTCTGGGGCCAGCCGGAGGTGCTATTTGCCGGTTCTCCAAACTACTCAAAATTTCCGCTACTAGTTCTCTGAACTACTCAAAATTTCTGCTACCAATTCTCCAGAACTTGTCAGAACCTGCTGGATTTCACCCCTGCTCCACTCCCTTCTGGCACTGATGATCTTACTCAGTTGGGTAATGAAACATCTGCAAAAAAAACCCCACCCAAGTGTTAGAGAGCATCATGGTTCCCATAGTTCAGTCTTGAGCTACAAATATTCTCTTTTATTGGTAAGGAACTATTTGTTTTCCAAATTCAAAGACATTGTTTTTAGCAGCGCTAATTTAGGACATGTAATGTTGGGCTGCAGAGATCCACGTGAGCACGAGGTGGAGGAAAAGAGCCATTTTATCTTTTGGTTTCTCTCCGCTGTCACTCATGGTCCCCTAGATTTCTGCAGTTCAGAGATCAGAGATGCCAATAGGAGACTAAGACTTATTCCAGTGGCCACTCCTTACCAGAATAGGATCCAGAAACTCTTGTGGACCAGTTAAAATTTGCAAAGAACCTTTTTGTCTACTCGGGCTTTAACACTCAGAAGGAAAAGCAAGGTAAAAAGAGAAATAAGAACTGGGCCGGTGCATTCTGTAGAAAAGCTCTACAGAAGTCACACAGACCTCTAATGTATCATATCATAGCACCTAATATATACTGAGGACCAGTGGTGAAATCCAATTTTTTTTTACTACCGGTTCTGTGGGCGTGGCTTGGTAGGTGTGGCAGGAGAAGGATACTGCAAAATCTCCATTCCCACCCCACTCCAGGGGAAGGATACTGCAAAATCCCCATTCCCTCCCAACTCCTGGGGGAAGGATATTGCAAAATCCCCATTCCCACCCTACTCTGGGGCCAGCCAGAGGTGGTATTTGCCAGTTCTCCGAACTACTCAAAATTTCCGCTACCGGTTCTCAGAACTGCTCAAAATTTCCGCTACCGGCTCTCCAGAACCTGTCAGAACCTGCTGGATTTCACCCCTGCTGAGGACCAAGGATGATTGGCAGCCGGCATAGAGAACAGGAAGAGGCAAAGGAACCAGGCGTCCGTCCCACCTCCTCCTCCAGGGGCCTTTACCTGTATCCGTCAATGAAGCCGGCATTGATGTAGTCGGAGCCCTCGACTCCGCGGATAGGCTGAAGGCAAACCCGTGTGGTTTCGTATGGCATGATGTTGACAAGGCGATTTTTGAATTTGTTACAGGGCAGGTTGGCACTGATGAACCTGGAGGTGTGGGCTTTGGAGTTGGCGAGTCTCTGGCAGAGGAAAAGGAGCACAGGTGGGTGAGAGTCACTTTAAGTGGGCTGCTTCTCCTAGAATTCCCCCTTTTGTGTGGCCCGTTGTTGAAGGTTCCAGGAATAAATGCTCACTCGCTGGATGTACGGACTTCAGCTCCCAGAATTCCCCAGCCAGCATGGCTACTGCTGAGAACTCTGGGAATTGAAGTGCTCCATAAAAGAGACAGAGATTTCTATTCCCAGAATTCAACAGGGCCTCTGCTTAGAATTCTTCAAGTGGAATATTGCTCTAAAGATGTGTTCTTGGACCTTTGTAGGTGGGACACTGTTACATGGGTCATGCTCAAAATTTGCCAGCTGGATTCTGGGCATTGATGGTCAGTCTCAAACCTGTGTATTTCCCAGAATTCCCCCAACCAGCACAGCTACTGTTGAAACATCTTTGAAGTTCAAACTTATGTGTCCGGAAGTCATCCAGGCTGGGAAACGCTGCATTAACTGAATATTGTCTATGTATGTCAGCCCACCCCAATGGAGAATTCTGCAAATCACACTCCCGCCCGGATGTCTTTCTATCTTCCTGGTACATTGCAAGACACGACACTTTCTGAATCCAAAGTAAATGCTTTCCCCTCTAAGTACAGATAGTCCTCGGCTTATGACCACAATGGAGTCCAAAGTTTCCGTCGCTAAAGACAGTTGTTAAATGACTTTTGCCCCATTTTGCAACCTTTCTTGCCATAGTTGTTAAGTGAATCACTGCTGTTGTTAAGTTAATGACGCAACTGTTAAGAGAATCTGGTCATTCCCCTCCCCCGACTTTGCAAAAGGGTGACCGCAGAAAACTGCAACCGTCAGAAATATGAGCCAGTGACCAAGTGTCTGAATTTTGATCACGTGACCGTGGTGATGCTACAATGGTCATATGTATGAAAATGGTCATAAGTCCCATTTTTCAATGTTGTAACTTCAAATGGGTACTAAATAAATAGTTAGAATAGAATAGAATAGAATAGAATAGAATAGAATGACAGAGTTGGAAGGGACCTTGGAGGTCTTCTAGTCCAACCCCCTGCTTAGGCAGGAAACCCTACAGGTGCTTTGGAGAATAGCTTGACCCCCTCCTCTTTGTGTCAGTTCCTCAGATATTGGAACACATTGTAAACTGAGGATTATCTGTACAGATTGCAACTTTGTGCTGGCTAACCTGGCCCACCCACTGCTCCCAGCGAAGATGCAACAGGGTGTTGTGACTCCAGCCCCCGAACCTGGCCCCATGCCCGAAAGTGACTCCGAAAGTGAGGGGGAAGGGCCGGTAAGGCTTATCTCGGGAGCACCGATTCCTTTGGCTCGGCTCCAGGAGCCAGAACCAGACCAGTCGGAGGACGTAATGAGGCCGTCATCCCCTGATTCCTCCCTTCCCCAGGCTACGCCTTCAGACCCAGCTGATAATAATAATCAAGCTTGGATTGACCCGCGTTTCAGAAGATTAGAGAGGTGCGTCATCAAAAGGAAGGGTGAGGCAGGAGCCCCACCCCACAAGATATATAAGGAGCTTTGGGACTGCTCTCACTCCACGGGAAGCAAAAGTTTAGCTGAACCGTTTCAAAAAGAGCTGAAAGTCTTGCTACGTGAGTCATTTGTTTGAACTTCAGCAGGCAGCTGCGATTTCTCTGCCAGGACTGATAGGAGCCGTGAATCCACTGGCTGAAGGCCAGCTCGTGGGTCTGAAGTGGGGAAGGAGACAGAACACAGGGCAACCTGCCTGCGCCATGCACCCCTGTACCTCTGCTCACCTTGAACTCCAGTTCCATGCCTGTGACGTGTTCTCCCACTTCTATCTGTGCCAACCTCTGGATATAGGTGTACAGGTTCCGAGCGGGGACCTCCGTGTTTCCACAGGCGACGGCTTCTAGCAAAGAGTCGTGTATGAAACTGTACTGGTCTTCTGTCTGTACCATGTAATTTCGCTGGGACCGCATGAGGGTGACATGCCCGTAAATGTCCACCGTCTTCTCGTGTTTTATTCTCTCCAGCATGGCATCGATGACAATGAAGCAGCCGGTCCTACCCACCCCAGCACTGGAAGAATAAAAAATAAGAAGTGGGGTAGAGGAAAAATAAAGGGATTAAAGAAATCCTTCATCTAAATTTAGACTTAGAATAACGTTGAATGTACTTTGTCACTTTGAATGTACACTGATCAGCATACATTAAAATGAAATTTCGTTGCATACGTGTCTATGGAGAGTCTCAGCCATCCAGGCCATGGTCATCCCAAAGGTGCTTTTTCAAGAGGCAGCTGGACTTTCTTTGTTTTCCCTTGAAAATGTTTCCCTTCTCATCCAAGAAGATTCATAACATAACATCAGAGTTGGAAGGGACCTTGGAGGCCTTCTAGTCCAACCCCCTGCCCAGGCAGGAAACCCTACACCATCTCAGTCAGATGGTTATCCAACATTTTCTTAAAAATTTCCAGTGTTGGAGCATTCACAACTTCTGAAGGCAAGTCGTTCCACTTATTAATTGTTCTAACTGTCAGGAAATTTCTCCTTAGTTCTAAGTTGCTTCTCTCCTTGATTGGTTTCCACCCATTGCTTCTTGTTCTACCCTCAGGTGCTTTGGAGAATAGATTGACTCCCTCTTCTTTGTGGCAACCCCTGAGATATTGGAAGACTACTATCATGTCTCCCCTAGTCCTTCTTTTTGTTAAACTAGACATACCCAGTTCCTGCAACCGTTCTTCATATGTTTTAGCCTCCAGTCCCCTAATCATCTTTGTGGCTCTTCTCTGCACTCTTTCTAGAGTCTCAACATCCTTTTTACATCGTGGCGACCAAAACTGGATGCAATATTCCAAGTGTGGCCTTACCAAGGCATTATAAAGTGGTACTAACACTTCACGTGATCTTGATTCTATCCCTCTGTTTATGCAGCCCAGAACTGTGTTGGCTTTTTTGGAAGCTTTTTTAACATTCTTCACCTTTGACTGGACGGTGGGGAAATGGAAGGATTTATTCTCCTTCCATTCTGTCTGCAAGGGGTATAAATCCTTCCATTTCCCCACCATCCAGTCAGAGCTGAAGAAGCTTCTTGGATGAGAAGTGAAAAGTCTTCAAAGAAAAACCAGAAAGAGTCTACAGCTCTCAAAAGTTCACCACCTCCAATATACACTTCGTAAATATGACAAAATAAATAAAGAAATACAAAATTATACACATACCCACATATATTATATGACCCAGAGAAACAACACAGTCTAGTTCGGATGTATACATGTACATAGCGAGAGAAATGAATCTTGCGAGTTTACCAGATGGACGGCATAGGGAACAAAGCTGTTCCAGAATCTGGTAGTCCTGCTAGAAATACTTCCAAACCTCCTCCCAGAGGAGAGCAACAGAAACAGACCGTGAAGTGGGTGTTTGGGGTCTCTAACAAAGCTTCAAGCTCTAAGCACATAGCGCTTATAAGCAGCATCCTGAATAACGGGAAGCGAGCTTCCTATATTATAAACTTCTCGGCTGAATGGTGGCTATGTAATTTCTACCCTTCTCTTTCAGAACTCCTGATGGTTTTTTTTATTCATTTATTAAACATATATGCGGTCCCTCTTGTTGTTAACTCCACCCCAAGGAAACAAAGTCATAAGATACTTAACCAGATGGGCAACCTGGAATCGTGAATGTGTTGATTCCAAATTAAATCCATTAAATGGCTAAGAGTAGAGATGGAAATGCATGCTAAGCCTCTGGTAGAACTGGCCATTATATTTATGATCTTAAGAGGTATTATATGGCCCTTCCTTTGTGTCTGCCTGCTAAGGTGGTTGTTGATGGATCAAGGTCATCTTTAGAAAAACAGGTAATCCTTGACTTACGACTACAATTCAGCCCAAAATTTCCACTGGTAAGCCAGACAGTTGTTAAGTGAGTATGTCAAGGGTTACCTATAACAGCTAACATCAAAAACATCATCAAAAAAGGACAACAAAGACTGTTCTTTCTGCGCCAACTCAGTAAGCTCAAACTGCCCAAGGAGCTGCTGATCCAATTCTACAGAGGAATTATTGAGTCTCTCATTTGCACCTCTATAACTGTCTGGTTCGGTTCTGCAACCCAACAAGAAAAACACAGACTTCAGAGGATAATTAGAACTGCAGAAAAAATAATTGCTACCAACCTGCCTTCCATTGAGGACCTGTATACTGCACGAATCAAGAAGAAGGCCGTGAAAATATTTGCAGATCCCTCGCATCCTGGACATAAACTGTTTCAACTCCTACCCTCAAAACGACGCTATAGAGCACTGCACACCAGAACAACTAGACACAAGAACAGTTTTTCCGAAGGCCATCACTCTGCTAAACAAATAATTCCCTCAACACTGTCAGACTATTTACTGAATCTGCACTACTATTAATCGTTTCATAGTTCCCATCACCAATCTCTTTCCACTTATGACTGTATGACTATAACTTGTTGCTGGCAATCCTTATGATTTATATTGATATATTGATCATCAATTGTGTTGTAAATGTTGTACCTTGATGAACGTATCTTTTCTTTTATGCACACTGAGAGCATATGCACCAAGACAAATTCCTTGTGTGTCCAATCACACTTGGCCAATAAAAAATTCTATTCTATTCTATTCTATTCTATTCTATTCTATTCTATTCTATTCTATTCTATATGGGGATAAATCAGGCCTTTTCAGTCTGGCTCCTTAACCGGGGATGTTTATGTGTGGTGCTTAAGGGAAAAATCATTTTTTAGGTTGACTCGCGGTTGACATCTCAATGGCTGTATCTAGTGACCTCCTGCTGTCTGATCTGAAAACCAGAAGTGACTTAGGGGCAGCAGGCAATCTGTTTGACTTATATTACATCCGTCAGGAGAGTGTAGGTTGGGCGAAATCAACAAGCCGATAGCTCCGGGGTTTATGTTTCACAAGAAATTGGATGGATTGTCATTCTCTGAGATCGGAGTAACGTGTGCCAGGGAGGGAGCGCAAGACGGGGAGGCGCACTGACTGATTTATCAGTGCCACAGGGTGCTTTCTGGTGCATTTCACCTGTATAACAGCTTCCCGAACAGGAGAAGGTGCAGAGGGGGGAGGCTGCAATGGGGACGTTCCTGCTACATTCTGGTTGTTATTACAGGTAGTCCTCAACTTACAACCAAAATTGAGCCTCCAAAATCGCTGTTGTTAAGCGAGACATTTGTTTGGCCCCATTTCACAGCCTTTCTTGCCGCAGCTGTTAAGCGGATCACTGCAGTTGTTGAGTTAGCAACACAGTTGTTACGTGAATCTGGCTTTCCCCATTGACGTTGCTGGTCAGAAGGTCGTAAAAAGAGGATCACATGATCCTGGGACGTTGCAAAGGTTCGTAAGTGTGAGAAATGGTCGTAAGTCACTTTCTTAAGTGATGTTGTAACTTTGAACGGTCACTAAATGAACTGCTGTAAGTCGAGGATTACCTGTGCTCCTTAGGTTTGTGTGCTGCCAAAGCATTCAGACTTCCCGAGTTAATCCATTTGAAGGAAAGGGAGAAAAAATGGGCATTTTTTAAAAAACAAAACAAAAAAGAAATCACATTTTGGGGGTTTGGATGCCAAGGGATCTCTGCAGCGTTGTGAGGAATGCGCCACTGTACATCCAATTTCTCTGTGCCAGAGGACGGGTGAGGCAGAGGGGGAAGGAGCATGTAACAATTTATTGAAATTTCCCAGTCTGCAACTCAATTAGAATCATTTGTTTAACAGCTGTTTGAAGTTACAAGTTGCTGAAAAAAGGACCTCGGCCTTATGACTGTCGTAGCATCCCCACAGTTGCCTGATTAAAATCCAGGCACCTGGCAACTGAGATGTACTGCTGATGGTTGCAGCCTTCCTGGGGTCATTTGTCACCTTCCCAGCCATCTTCTGACAAGCCAAGCCAATGTGGGGAAGGTGGATTTGCTTAACGACCATGTGATTGACTTAAGAATTATAGTGATTCGTTCAATGATTGTGGCAAAAAGGTCATAAAATCAGGCTCCCCTCACTTAACAACTGCCTTGCTTAACAAGGGAAATTCTGGTTCCAAGTTGAGGGCTACCTGTGCTTTGTTCATTTGAAGATTTAAAAATTTGACCTGTATCCGAGAAGGTGTTTCTTTTCTTTTTAAATTAAAAAAAAAATCCCTCCACCACCCCGTTAAAGACCTTGGAGTTTTCATATCCAATGATCTAAGTGCCACAGCCCACTGCAACTACATGGCAAAAAAGGCTTTAAGAGTTGTAAACTTAATCCTGCATAGCTTCTTCTCCAGAAACACTACACTACTAACCAGAGCATACAAAACATTTGCTAGACCAATTCTTGATTACAGCTCATCTGTCTGGAACCCACACTTCATATTAGACATTAATACAATTGAGCGTGTCCAGAAATATTTTACAAGAAGAGTTCTTCACTCCTCTGAAAACAACAAAATACCTTATGCCACCAGACTTGAAATCCTGGGATTAGAAAATTTAGAACTCCGCCGCCTTCGACATGACCTGAGTTTAACTCATAGAATCATCTATTACAATGTCCTTTTTGTTGAAGACTACTTCAGCTTCAATTGCAACAATACACGAGCACAATTAAGCTTAATGTGAACCGCTCCAATCTTGATTGTAGAAAATACGACTTCAGTAACAGAGTTGTTAATGCCTGGAATGCACTACCTGACTCTGTGGTCTCTTCCCAAAATCCCAAAATCTTTAACCAAAGACTATCTACTATTGACCTCACCCCATTCCTAAGAGGTCTGTAACGGGTGTGCATTAGAGCACCAGCATGCCTACCGTCCCTGTCCCAATGTCCCCTTTGATTGTATCCAATTCGTATAGTTATTACATACTTATGCTTATATATATGCTTATATATCGTATAGTTATTTCATGCTTATGCCTATATATATACTGTTGTGACAAATAAAATAAATAAATAAATAAATAAAAATAAATCTAATTCTAGTTCCATCATCCCCTACTTGTAATTTCAGTTTGGTCTGATTCGGCAAGCATTCATTCTGACATAGTTAGATCTGTTTACTTCCAAAACGAGAAATAATTTCCCTCTCCTCAAAACAAGAGGGGGGTCTCCAGCCCGTTCCACAGTTCAGGTAAGAGAGAAATGAGCTTTGATATAAACAGGACTCTCGTTTGCTACCCAGCAATTCCTGGGGTACTTTGATTATAGCTTTTCTGTGATAAACTCCTTCTCCGAAGTTTTTGGATTCGTCTGTGCTCGTTTTAATTGGTTTCAGCCTAGCTTTGCAGGGAGAAGTGTAACAGATTGATCCTCGTAGCCCAGATGTCAGATGTAGAAAGAACGCTATTAAGAAGCTCAGATAACAGTCTTGAATGACTACATTTGGAAAGGTTAATATTCACGCAGACAATTTCATCCAAATCTCACTGCTATAAGAATGTCCTCCTTAATTATAAATAAACATTTCCAGATCCGGCTTGATTGTCAAGGTTTGATAAATGGATCCTAGCGTTAAGGTTTCATCCACACGCTGTAAAGGCTATTGTTCCTCATGCAAATTAGAATTAAATTCAACTGCATACCCGGACCCCATTTTGAGCGGAGAAATTCAGCTTCTGTCATGGAATAAAAATACCGCCCTATATATTGGCTTTAGAACCAGTGAAGTTTGGATCTTATTACGGGGAGGGGGCTGATTGGGACAATTGAGAAGGAGGCCATCATCATACTACCCTGTACACAATCACAATCACAACAATACACGAGCACACAATAGATTTAAGCTTAATGTGAACCGCTCCAATCTTGATTGCAGAAAATATGACTTCAGAAAAAGAATTGTTAATGCCTGGAATGCACTACCTGACTCTGTGGTCTCTTCCCAAAATCCCCAAAGCTTTAACCAAAGACTGTCTACTATTGACCTCATCCCATTCCTAAGGTGTCTGTAAGGGGCGTGCATAAGAGCACCAGCGTGAACTACTGTTCCTGTCCTAATGTTCCCTTTGATTGTATCCAATTCGTATAGTTATTACATACTTATGCTTATATTGTAGAACTACGGTGATTCGCTCAATGATTGTGGCAAAAAGATCGTAAAATCAGGCTCCGCTCACTTAACAACTGCCTTGCCTAACAAGGGAAATTCTGGGTCCAAGTTGAGGGATACCTGTGCTTTGTTCATTTGAAGATTTAAAAATTTGTATCTGAGAAGGTGTTTCTTTTCTTTTTAAATTAAAAAAAAAATCCCTCCACCACCAAGTTAAAGACCTTGGAGTTTTCATATCCAATGATCTAAGTGCCAAAGCCCACTGCAACTACATGGCAAAAAAGGCTTTAAGAGTTGGTCTCTTCCCAAAATCCCAAAATCTTTAACCAAGGACTATCTACTATTGACCTCACCCCATTCCTAAGAGGTCTGTAAGGGGCCTGCATAAGAGCACCAGCGTGCCTACCGTCCCTGTCCTAATGTTCCCTTTGATTGTATCCAATTCCTATAGTTATTACATACTTATGCTTATATATATGCTTTATATCGTATAGTTATTTCATGCTTATGCTTATATATACTGTTGTGACAAATAAAAATAAATAAATAAAAAATACATCATACCCTATACCCAGGGCAGGGGGTCTTATGGCCCTCTGTCTGCTCCTACCAATCTTGTTAGTCTCCATAGCAAAGAGGATGATGTCCTTACTGCTAAAAGTGATTCAAAAAAAGAATCCATCCCTTTCCTTCGTTTCCAAGACAAACCTTGTTCTGGATCGCTTCAGAATGAGACGGATGGCAAATACATTTAATAAATAAAAATATATCCTCGTCTTGTACCATCACCACCAACTGGGTCCCCCAAAAGTGTTGGCATGGGGTACCTGCAGTGCACGACGATGGGGCCAGCATCGGGTGGGTTGCATGTTTTCACTCTCCTGAGAAAAGCCAGAAACGGAGTGGGATATTCGGGAACGCCGTGATCCGGCCAGGCGGTGAACTGGAACTGGCGGACTTCACGTTTCTCACTGGAACCGTTCTGGGGAGGCAGAGCGGAAGGGAAGACGGCATGATGGACTCGCCTTGCGCAACTCTCTTACCAGCAAAGGAAAGCACAGGCTGAATTGGTTGTTCTTCCTATCACATACAGGCAGTCCTCGACTTACAACCCGTAAGGGAGCTTGCCCACCACGGTCATAAAATCATAAAATAGACCAGTCACATGACCAATCTGATTGTCCCAAAGGTGTTTCCGCCCCATAAAAGCAACTGGATTTTCTTGTTTGTTTTTTTCCCTTTGAAAAACATTTAGCTTCTTATCCAAGAAGCTTCTTCGGTTCTAACTGACTGGTGGGAAACGGAAGGAGAAGTGAAATGTTTTCAAAAGGGGAAAAGAAAAAAACCAAGAAAGTCCAGTTGTCTTTTGGACAACTGTGTCTCAGAATTATTTAATGGGAACAGCCCAGGGATGTTCTGGCATCCAGCAGGTTCTGACAGGTTCTGGAGAACCGGTAGCGGAAATTTTGAGTAGTTTGGAGAACCGGCAAATACCACCTCTGGCTGGCCCCAGAGTGGGGTGGGAATGGAGATTTTGTAATATCCCTCCCCCAGGAGTTGGGAGGGAATGGGGATTTTGCAGTATCCTTCCCCTGGGGTGGGGTGGGAATGGAGATTTTGCAGTATCCTTCCCCTGCCACACCCACCAAGCCACACCCACAGAACTGGTAGTACAAAAATTTGGATTTCATCACTGGAACAGCCGGCTCCATTAGTAAAACAGACTGCCTGAAAAGGTGGTGGATCCCTCTTTGCTGAAGGGAGGCTAAACTGGGCATGGAGTTGAAGTGACTCTAAGGGCACTTCCGAGCCTTCTGTTCTGCAATCAAAAGGTCTGGTGGTGAAGGCACCAGGCTAGAAAGTGGGAGGCTGTGAGTTCTAGTCCCGCCTTAGCCACAGAAGCTGGCTGGGTGACTTTGGGTCAATCAATCACCAGGAGATTGTGAGTTCTAGTCCTGCTTTAGGCATAAAAACTGGCTGGGAGACTTTGGGCCAGTCCCTCTCGCTCAGCCCAACCCAACTCCCAGTGGCGATTGTAGGGGAACTAGGCCGAGGAAGGTGTGTTAGATAAGTTTATCACCTTGAGTTATTTGTAAAATAGAAGATAGATAGATAGATAGATAGATAGTTGGTTATGACCTTTAAATCGCTCCATGGCTTAGGACCTGGGTACTTAGATAGATAGTCAGATATAGACAGATACTGTAGCTAGAGATAGAGATAGATAGAGATAGAGATAGATAGATAGATAGTCAGATATAGACAGATACTGTAGATAGAGATAGAGATAGATAGTCAGATATAGACAGATACTGTAGATAGAGACAGAGATAGATAGAGATAGAGATAGATAGATAGATAGATAGATAGTCAGATATAGACAGATACTGTAGCTAGAGATAGAGATAGATAGATGAACTCAAGACTCATCTTTTATCGGGCTGGCTTAAATTGGGATTTTAATGTTTAAATTTATTTATTTTAAACGGGGTTTTTAGTATTGGAAATTTTAATCATTGGGCTAATTTAAAATAAGTTTTTTAAATCGTATTTTAAACTTATATATTGTATTGTCGGTTTTATTATGCCTGTACACCGCCCTGAGTCCTTTGGGAGAAGGGCGGTATAAAAATCAAATAAAATAAAATAAATAAATAATAAATAAATAAATAATAAATAAATAAGATAGATAGATAGATAGATAGATAGATAGATAGATAGATAGATAGATAGATAGATAGATAGATAGATAGTCAGATATAGACAGATACTGTAGATAGAGACAGAGATAGATAGATAGAGATAGAGATAGATAGAGATAGATAGATAGACAGACAGACAATGGATGGATGGATTTTCTGGAGATGTTTCAATAAATGATCATCTGGATACCGTATACAGGTAATCCTCCACTAACGTCCACAACTGAGAGTGGTTACTTTAAATGGTCACTAAACGAATGGCTGTAAATCAAGGACCTGTAGTTTGTCGATTGGTGGGCAGCGATTACCATCAGAACACTCCCTGGCCTGAAATCTCCTCCTTTGCATTTTAAATGACTTGCTTCCTGGTCTCTCTGTTCAGCCCAACCCCGAAGAATTCTGATCCTTCAGATCCTTAAAGACAGCCATCCTCTCGTCTCCATACTAAACATACCAAAAGAAAGAGGCCTTGTTCTCACCTTGTGCAGAGAGAAGGTGCGGACACAGAATGTGGCCAACTCAATGGTATCTAACAAGGTCACTTGGATCATCCCGTAAGTCTCTGTGCCCCGGCCTGGCCAGTACTGGTCACACTTGATCTGGGGGGGAAAAAAATCAATATATGGGTTGTATTTATATAATTAGCTCCATACGACAAACACGAAACGGAAGAAACACGAAGCAACAACAAAGTGCAAAAGATAAGGATACACTGAACTTGCTCATGTTTGACCCACAAAATCAGAGATCGCCAATTGACTGTCTGTCAGTTGCCTGTCTTTCCTAAGTGGACATGCCAAAGGTTACAAGAAATTAAAACCTGGCACTGTGAAATCCTGCAATAAAAAAAAAAAAATTGAGTTCAGGTCATCCTCACTCCTGAGATTTCCGGGTGAAGCGGCCTTGTGGTTTTCAAGTCTCACTTTCAGGGAAAGTGAATTTTGAATCCCGTATCAACTCTGGAAGTTTCTCCTCTGATCTTTCATTACAGAACTATTCAGTCCCATTGGAGATACAATCCAATCGATTTGTCTCGCTTATAAAATGTCAATAAATCACAAGGGTCATGGATCCGTACGGACAGATCAAAACATTAAAATTCGACGACAGGGTGGAGAAAAACAAAAGAAGTTGGGATGGATTTTTTTTTAAAGCATTTGCATGGAAAAACCCCAAACATAAATTTCCTCGTGTTCATTCACTGGATCAGCTTATTTAATTATTTTACTAGCTCTAATGACAAACAGTTCTCAGCAGTGTATACCTCACCTCTTCAAGTTGACAATGCAATAAATGCATTACAATGTAATAAACGTAAATATATTTATAAAATATAAATATAAAACATATCACGATCGACACGTACTTTATTTGAGGCACGATGGGTAATCAATTAATAAATTCAACCTCAAACCAGAAAAAGCTTTTCATTTGTAGAAGGAATAAGGAAGGGGACAGCATTCCAGCCCCATTCTTTACTTTTTAAAAATTTCTGCCACCTCCCCGCCTAACTTAGGGGCTGGAATGCTGTCACTTTCACAACTGCAGGACCAAAGCTGTGCCCATGTACATGCATTACACGTATGACACACATAAAAAAACACAGGCCCTTGGTTGTATTTAACGGCCTTCCCTAAAACTGGAAGGGAACGTTTGGCTATCTATAGAAGAAAATATTTGTAGTTCAGGGTTGAACTGCGAGATCCTGGGTGTTCTCTAAGCTTGCTTGTTTTCTGGGAAATGTTTCATTACCCAACTAGGTAACATCATCAGCCTGAGGGAGAGAAGGGTTTGATGCCAGTTTATATGCCTCTGTGGCTCAGACTGCTAATGCAGTCTGTTATTAACAGCAGCTGCCTGCAATTACTGCAGGTTCTAGTCCCACCAGGCCCAAGGTTGACTCAGCCTTCCATCCTTTATAAGGTAGGTAAAATGAGGACCCAGATTGTTGGGGGCAATAAGTTGACTTTGTATATAAATATACAAATAGAATGAAGACTATTGCTAACATAGTTAGCAAAGGGCCGTGGTAGCTCAGGCTGTAAAGAAGCCTGTTATTAGAACACAGCTGCCTGCAATTACTGCAGGTTCTAGTCCCACCAGGCCCAAGGTTGACTCAGCCTTCCATCCTTTATAAGGTAGGTAAAATGAGGACCCAGATTGTTGGGGGGGCAATAAGTTGACTTTGTAAATATACAAATAGAATGAGACTATTGCCTTACACACTGTAAGCCACCCTGAGTCTTCGGAGAAGGGCGGGATATAAATGTAAATTAAATAAAAATAAATTAAATAAATAAATAGTGTAAGCCGCCCTGAGTCTTCGGAGAAGGGCGGGATATAAATGCAAATGCAAATATATATACAGTGCCAGTGCAGGCGGGGCTGTGATTTTTCCCCTGGGAATTTCTTGATTAGGGTACTTTATTTATTTCTACTTTATTGTTTGTCTGGTGTTAATCTCTGCTTATCTGGGTGTTGGATCCCCGAGGAGAATCTGTTCTGTTCTTTTTGTGTCCTTCTTAGCCCTTTTTCCTCTCTCCTTTGAATGGTGTGTAAATGTGGTTTATCTATACATGTCTATTGATGAGTAATTTGTCTCAGTGCCAAGCTTCCAGGAATTCCCTGGCATTTTTGGATTTAACCTGCAGCTTAGTGCTCAGCACTGATGATGTTACCTAGCTGGGTAGTGAAACAGAGAGCAGTTCAAGGATCCCACAGACTCCCTCCCCCACCTCGCCCTCTTCTTCCTCCTCTCTGCAAATCCTCTCCTTTCTGACACGGATGTTACCAAGTTAGGTAATGAAAAATCTGCAAGAAAACAAACCAAGCTCAGAGAGCACCACATTCGGCTCTCTGTTCTTAACTTTTGACAATAAGTTAGGCAGGAGCGCCATCCAACCGACTGCCTTTTTTTTTTTTTTTTTCCTCACCCTGGATTTCTCCTCCAGTTTTGTCATCATCACCACCGTGGCGGAACGCTGCTCCCAAACCATCCGCCAGAAGTCGCCAAAGGTCTCGGGCAAAGGGCCCTGAGTGGCAATGTAGGCGTTCTGCTTGCGGTACCCATCGATGTAGTTGGCATTAATGTAGTCGCTCCCTAGGATGCCTGTATGTGGAGCAGCCAGAAGAAGAAGAAGAGCCATGTTGGAATCAAAGTCTCTGGTCAATTCCTGGACTTTTTGAGAGCCGCACAATTAATCCCACCCTCTCCAAACCAGCAGCTGCAGAGAGGTAGGGAGACCGTCTGGAAGCAAATATTGCCAGGTTTTAAAAAATTCAGTGAGCTCCAGCCACACCTTTAGTTGTCAACCAAAGAAGTATAATTCTCTGCACAAGCCTTTCCTTGGGGAAGGGAAATTTTCCTTTCCTTTCCCTCCCCTCCTCTCCCTCCCCTCCCTTCTCCTCCTCTTCCCTTCCCTTCCCTTCCTTTTCCTTTCCTTTCCTTTGTTCCAATATCTAAGAGGCTGCCACAAAGAAGAGGGGGTCAAGCTATTCTCCAAAGCACCTGAAGGCAGGACAAGAAGCAACGGGTGGAAATTAATCAAGGAGACAAACAACTTAGAACTAAGGACCAATTTCCTGACAGGAGGACAATTAACCGGTGGAACAGCTTGCCTCCAGAAGTTGTGGGTGCTCCAACACTGGAGGTTTTTAAGAAGAGACTGGACAACTTGACAGTCATTTGTCTGGAATAATATAGGGTTTCCTGCTCAAGCAGGGGGTTGGACTAGGAGACCTCCAAGGTCCCGTCCAGCTCTCTTATTCTGTTTCCTTTCCTTTCCTTTCCTTTCCTTTCCTTTCCTTTCCTTTCCTTTCCTTTCCTTTCCCTCCATTTTCACGTCACTATGCAACAGCGCTAAGCAAATCGGCAAAGGACCGCCGCAAGCTCTCCAAACACCCCTCCCTCCCTGAAATTCAATCAAAACATTTGCAAGCTCCCCCCACCCACCCACTCCCGTTTTCCCCTCCCTCTCCCCTCCTTGCCCCACCCCGAGTCCATGAAATTACCTTGCACCCAGAGAGCAGCAAAGCAATCGAAAGAGGTTAAGCTGCAAAGAGGCTGCTCCTGACCCTAGCCGGCCTTTGAAAGGAGCCGGGGATGCAGATTAAAAAATCCATTTTGTCCAAGGCCCTCTTTCAACTTCGCCCTTGGAAAGTTTAACGGCGCTTATTGGCTTTATGGAGTTTAGCTCCGCCATCAGAAAGGACAGCTGCTCTGAGCTGCCAGTCTGCGGAAAGCAGGGCCGAGCAAAATCCCCCAAGAGTAACGGTTTTTCCTCTGGACACAGCCGTGGTGGTAATTTCTTTGAACTCCATACCTATCAGTTTGACCTCTGCAGCACAAACGAAAGCAACCTTACATATTAAGTCTGTTTGGGCCCCTTCCAGAAAGGATTTCTATATTCCGCTAACATGGAAGACAAAACAGCCCAGCGTTAGCGGCGCTGACCTGACCTATCTTTAAATTAAAGAACCTGCTTTGCTCAAAAAAGGAGGGTGAAGGTCTGAATGCACTGTGTAATTAAAAGAAAAATCCTTTTCTTTTCTTTTTCCTGATGCCTCTGGGGAAAAAAAATGCACTGTTTTTCCCATATTGTGCAGAAGGCTACGCAAGGCAGGGTCTGGTCTGTTTAGGGTTTAGACAGACAGAAAATCCCAAAATCGGTACCCCTTTTCACACTTTGGCTGAAAGAATCACATGGGGACCCCAGAAACTTGGCAAAAATAGAATTAGAGGTAGTCCTCAACGAACAACCACATTGGAGCCCAATATTTCTGTTACTAAGCAAGACAGTTGTTAAGTGAGTTTTGGCCCATTTAAGAC
Source organism: Ahaetulla prasina (assembly GCF_028640845.1). NCBI lineage: Eukaryota > Metazoa > Chordata > Lepidosauria > Squamata > Colubridae > Ahaetulla > Ahaetulla prasina. The sequence goes on along the minus strand of NC_080539.1, from coordinate 371,585,314 downwards.
CTTTTTTAAGTGAGTCACTGCAGTGGTTAAGTAAGTAAAATGGCTTGTCAGACGGTCACAAAAGGGGATCACGTGACTCCAGGGCATAAATATGAGCCAGTTGCCAAATGCCCAAATTTTGATCATGTGACCACAGGGGTGCTGCAACGGTTGTAAGCAAACTGTCAAAAATCACATTTTTCAAAAGTAACTTCAAATAGTCACTAAACTAAACTAATAAGTCAAGGACTATCTGTACTTGAACTGAAAATAAAGATAAATGTGATCTTTGTCACACATTCCCTTCCTGCATCCTGCCCTCATTCTCGGTATGCTCAGGGAAAGCAATTGGAGTTTGGAAAAACTTTCAAACTCACTCGTCCTCCAGTGAATCCACCTTAGGGATCCCCAATGGTCCCCCTTTAACCCAAACTGACCGATCAGATTAATTTGTTATTTCTTTTCAAAGTGGAGCGGGAGAATAGCCATTAAAGCCATTTACAGTACTTCCGACAGACAGCTCTGGCTGCAGTCTGAAAAAGACGTCACTCCAAAGTTGTTACCGCTTAATCCAGAGGACACGGCAACGGTCAAGAGGCAGAAAAAAATCCCTAAAAGGGTCTGCTTAAGCATTAGGAGAATCTTCTGGACAGGTAGAGCCGATCGGGTTCTTGTGGAGGCTACTTGGGAGCAGGAACGGGGTTGGGTGATTTCGGATTGCGAGTTATGGTCTTGTTCCTTAAAGTGGTAAGTAGGAAAGATTTGGGGTCTCCAGCCAGTCCTGGAGAACTTGGCAGCTGGGTAATCTTAAATACACCCTCTCCCTCTCATTGCTGGAAGAAGCTATTTGCGGCAAGCCACTTCTAAAATTGTTACCAAGGAAACCACATGGACTTATCTACTGTATGTAGTCCCCAGGAGTTAAGAAGGACTTGAAGGACCACAAACCAATCATCACCAAGGAACAAAGCAATCAAAATGGCTATCCCAGCCTTTTCCAACCTGTAGGACTTCAATTTCAAAGATTCTCAGCCTGTGCAGTCAAAGCAATAACCAAAAACATTATGGAAGGATACTGAGATACAGTTCTAATTATCCTGTGTCGGTCCAAGAGATTTATCCTCACAGAACCATGCTGACTCCCTGCTAGAGAGAAAGCACTCAATCCTGAGTCTATCCAATGACTCAAAACTTTGCTCAGAAAGGCCCCACAGTAATGGTTAAAACATGAAGGATGGGTGAGCTTTGAGCTGTGGAAGAAACTAATCAAGGAAAGAAGCAACCTAAAATGAAGGAGAAATTTCCTGACAGAGGGAACAATTAATCAGTGGAACGACTTGCCTCCAGAAGTTGTGGGTGCTCCAACCCCTGGAGGTTTTTTAAGAAGAGATTGGGCAACCATTTGTCTGAAATGATATAGGATTTTCTGTTCGAGCAGGGGGGCTGGACTAGAAGACCTCCAAGGTCCCTTCCAATTTTGTTACTCTATTACCCTGTTAAGGAGCTAAGAAGTCAGGAAGCTTTGGAATGATTGATATAAAACGGGGAAGTGGACATGCAACCAAGTCAAGGGTCAGTCAGCTCTAACATTGTTATTCCTAGGATGAAATTTTAGTGGAGGAAAGATACCCCGGTTATGAACCCCCAAAACCAGGATGATATTTATAGAGATTGTTAAGTCATCCAGTCATGGTTGTTCCAAAGGTGCTTTTTCAAGACGCAACTGGACATCCTAGTTTTTCTGTGAAGATGTTTCATTTCTCATCCAAGGAGCTTCTTCAAGTCTGTTCTCAGAACTTTAGTACTTCAGAACTGAAGAAGCTTGTTGGATGAGAAGTGAAACATTTCTAATGAAAAACAAAGAAATTCTAGTTGAAAAAGCTCCTTTGGGACAGTAGTGAAATGTAAAGTTTGTTACTACTGGTTCTGTGGGTGTGGTTTGGTGGGGAGGGGGGAGTAATGTGACTGGGTGGGCATGGCCAACTTTTTTTTTTTTACTTTTAAAAGCATTTTTTTTTGCCTTTAAAAGAAAAAAAAAGCCTCTGACGATCAGGCAACTCAGCTGGGATCGTCAGAGCCTTTTAAAAGCATTTTTTAAACAACCTCCTCGGCCGAAAATGCTTTTAAAAGGCTCTGACGATCCCAGCTGAGCCATGGGATCATCAGAGGCTATTTTTTTTTAAAGTATTTTTTTGGCTGAAGAAAAAATGCTTTTAAAAGTAAAAAAAAAAACCCTCTGATGATTGTGCGGCTCAGCTGGGCATGGTGTGGGGAGGCAGGGATTTTTGCTATCGGTTCTCTGAACCACCTGCCACCATCGCTACTTGATCAGGTGATCCAGTCTGAACCGGGAACATTTCATCCCCACTTTGGGACAACCAGGATGATACAGTAGTAGTAAAGAATGCAAGATCACAACCATCCAGGCTCTGAGCTTTTCTCATCTCCAAGTAGCTCCGATCCTCTACACTCTCCTTTTCAAAGGATGACTGTAGATTAAACATGGTGGATGAGAAGAATTGGAAGTCCTCTTGGGTTCATCTAAGGCAGTGGTTCCCAAACTTTATAGTGCTGTGACCCCTTTAATACAATTCCCCACGATGTGGCGACCTCAACCGTAAAATTATTTTTTTTAGGCAGCGATCTCAGCGCGCCTCAGCAGCCGCAGAAGGAGAAAAAAAGCGGCAAATTGTTTTTTTGAATTTATCGCGCCTGAAGCCGTATTGGCTAGCGATCTGAACTGCTTGCGATTGCCTTGAGGAAGGAGGCATTAAAGCGGAGACTCCTCCCCTATTAAGTTTACCGCGCCTGAAGCCAGATTAGGCTAGCGATTGGGAGCGATTGCAGCTGGCTTGAGAGGGAGACATCAGAGCAAAGATTTCTCTCTTTTTTAATTCATCGCGCCTGAAGTCAAATTCGCGGTTCTTCGACTCGCAAGTATACTTCCCATATTTCCGATGGTCTTAGGCGACCCCTGGCAAATCGTCATTCGACCCCCAATGGGGTCGCGACCCACAGGTTGAGAACCACTGATCTAAGGTTTGTACAGGAAGAGCAAATTCTCGACAGCAAAATAACATGATGGGACTCTTTGCTTCTGAAGAAGCCAACCCACAACCCATTTCTCCCCCCTCCCCAATTTCCTCTGTACCTTCGATCGGGAGGAGGATGACCCGAGAATGGTCGTAGGCAATGACGTTGGCGTAGCGGTTCTTGGGCTTATTCACCTCAAGGTTGGAGTGTTCCCAAGTGAACTGTTGCCCGGGATCGATGGACTAGAAGAGATGGAAGAAAGAAAATTTATTAAGACACAATGACCTTCCTTTTCTGCTTCAGATTCATGGTTAAGGCTCTTTCTTCAATCGGTTGCCTTCCAAAAATGCTAGAAATTGTCCCAAATCTTCAGTCAGGGTGACTTTTGTGGAAATGTGGAAATTGTATCTTCAAAATACTGGATCAAGAAGAGAAGAGAAAGTACCTCTTCTATCTTTCTCCAAGTACAGGTAGTCCTCGACTTAAAACAATTTGTTTAGTGACTATTCGAAGTTACAACGGCACTAAAAAAAGTGGCTTAGGACCGTTTTTCACTCTTACAACCATTGCAGCATCCCATTGGATCACACAATCAAAATGAGGACACTTGGCAACAGGCTCATATTTACGACGGCTGCCGTTTCCCCAGAGTCACGTGATCCCATTTTGCGACCTTCTGACAGGCAAATTCAATGGGGAAGCCAGATTCACTTAATAACCTTGTTACTAATTTAGCAACTGCCGTGATTCGCTTACTTTGTGGCAAGAAAAGTCCTACAATGGGGCGAAACTCACTTAACAACTGTCTTGCCTAGCCACAGAAATTTTGGGCTCAGTTGTGGTTGTAAGTTGAGGACTCTCTCTAATCACTATGACCGTAGAAAAGTGAAAGGCTACAAGTGATCTATGAGGGTAATCAGGGCAAATGAAAATGTGATGAAGTATGTTGACATGGTGGGACTGAATTCTTTTCACTCAAAAATAATGTTCGCGTCATTTGGGAGATTCCGAACAGGTGCCCGAAAGGTGCTTTTACAAGAGGCAGCTGGACTTTCCGTTTTTTTCTCTTGAAGACGTTTCGCTTCTCATCCAGGAAGCTTCCTCTTCAACTGGATGAGAAGTGAAACATCTTCAAGGAAAAAACGAAGAAAGCCCAGCTGCCTCTTGTAAAAGCACCCTCAGGGACCACCCTGAGCTGGATGACTGAGGATCTCCATAGACATCTGTACAGGTGTGCTGGCCAGGATGGTGGCTACTTCATTCAAAATAGACAACTGATCGGTCCATCTAGATTTCTTCTGCAATCATTCATTATCACTTACGGGACCGCCTGCTGTTACCTTATGCCTCCCACCGACCCGTACGCTCACACAGAGAGGGTCTTCTCAGGGTGCCGTCCGCCAAGCAATGTCGGCTGGCGGCCCCCAGGGGAAGGGCCTTCTCTGTTGGAGCACCTACCCTCTGGAACGAACTTCCCCCTGGTTTGCGTCAATTACCTGACCTTCGGACCTTTCGCCGTGAATTGAAAACGCACTTGTTTATCTAAGCAGGACTGGCCTAAATTTTTTTAAACTTTTTGAATTTTAATTTTAATTGGGGTATTTTTATGAATTTTATGGGTCAAATTTGACGGTTTTAAATTTTCGGCCATTTATAGAATATGTTATTTTAATTTTGTTTTAATTTGTATATTGTATTGTTTTTTAATCTGGCTGTACACCGCCCTGAGTCCTTCGGGAGAAGGGCGGTATAAAAATCTAAATAATAAATAAATAATAAATAAAAATAAATTAGGTTAAACTAGCTATAAGCTATAAAAAAGAAAGATCAGCCAAATTCATTGAAGGAGAGAGGTTTAAGAGGAGCTCAGACAAGGGCCCAGTCAGAGGCAATATGTTTCCAGTGATAAGATCCCCCGGTGGAAACAATTGAGCCCTCTGGGGTCACAAGACCACCCCAATCGGAAACACAATACAGAAATTAAGGAAACAACAGTGGCTCAGAAGAAAACGGGGTTTTTTTGGTGTTTTTTTTTTAAAAAGGGATTTATTTTAGCAAAAGCTGAATGGAGCCATGGTCAGGATGCTCGAATTGAGAATTTCCTCAGGAGATTAAATGGGATGACCTTTCAAACTCTGGAATTCAAAGCATGGCTGTACCAGTTCTGCCGCTTCGAGCAAATCATCAAAATTCTGCATTGAGAAAAAAAACACACACACACACAACCCTAAAACTATAGAGGCCTGACCAGAGCTGGGAAAAGGCCATCAAACCAATGGAGGAATGATATATATCTCTTATATCTGTATCTCTATATCTGTATCAACTTTATTCCCTTTGCCTCTTGGCTTTGCATAAGCATGATCCACATGCTTTGAAGCTTTGTCTCCACCTCAGGAGAGCTAGAAGCTATTAAAGGAAGAAGAAGAAGAAAGAAAAGGGGGAGGGAAAAATACCCAGTCTGAAATTCCAGGCTTTTCATTGCATCATCCTAAAGCACATAAAGCTAGATACACAAATATTATCCTCTTTTTCCCCCCCTCCAAAGCGTGCCTCAAGACTGCAACTTTGCATTTACACACACGCAAACACACACACCCCTCCAAAGGGGCTGAATTAAACGTGGATGGCAGCCAAGTGGAAAATTTCCCCGTTTGATCAGAAAGAGGCCGTTTGGTGGGTAAACAAGGGCAGGGAAGAGAGGGAAGGAAGGAGGGCAGGAGTCGCAAGGATGCGGTAAGGGGACCTTGCCAACCCACAGCTCCCCAATTAGATTTTGGAAACCGTCCAAGGCTTTATGCCAGCAGCATGGCTCGGTTTGAATGGAACAAGGCGGACAACGTCCTTCTCTCCTTAAGACTAAAAATGCATCCTGTAGCACCAGCTACACTCAGGAGCCTCTGAGAAGCTGCACCACAAAGCCTTGTGGGTGCCCTTGTACAAAGAACTTCGCAAATGGATTGTTACTTGCTCCGAATTCTGTTAATTTCACTTGTTAATTTCATTAAGTTCTTTCCTCCCTCCCCTCTACTCTCCCTCCTTTTCCTTCCTCATTCGCCTTCCTTTCCTCCCTCCCTCCTTCCTTTTCTTCCTTCCTTCCTCTCATTTTCCTTCCTTCCCTCACTCCCTCCTCCCTTCCTGTTTCCTTCCTTTCCTTCTTTCTTCCCTTCCCTCCTATCTCCTTCCTTCCCTCCCTCCCTCTCTTTTCTCTTTCTTTCTTTTTTTTTTTTTTAAAAAAAAACAATCTCAATCTGCAGTTTAGGAGGAGGTGGCTGTCCTGGAAGGAAGCCAAAAAGCACTTTTGGATATTACATTATGCAGATTAGGCACCAGGGGGAAATGGCAATAAGCCTTGGCAGAGAGAATACATTAGCTTTCTCCTTGCCAGCCAGCCAGCCAGCCTGCCTGCCCTGCCCGAATGCTGAGATGGGTTAGAAAAGGCCCCTGCAGAGATGAGAATCTTTTCTGATCATCTACTTGGGCAATTAGCAATTCATACACTGTAAAAACTGCTTGGAGCTCGCTAGAAACAGATTTGGGGAGTTATCTCTGAATTGCGTTGGAATTTATCCATTGGCGGGCCTCCTTCTCTGCCAAGCGACTCAGGGGCAAGGTTTTTTAATCTCTCTCTCCTGCCTCATCGCCCTTCCTATTATTAGACCGTGTTTAACTTTATTTCTCTGTTTCTCCAGATCTATTCGGCTGCGTTGTTTCATCCTTCCTCCAGTCATTCCCAGAGATAGAGCTGTTTTTTTCTTTCTAAAAATAAGGATGTTTTAACTCCTTCAAAGAAGCAAGAATGGGAATTCTAGTTCACCCATCTTCAAGAGGTCAAAGTTGCAAAACATTCCTAGACAAGCAGAGGAGTGACTGAGTGTCTTGTCTGTCTGTCTTTCATCTATCCATCTTTCATTACTTCTACAAATAACTCCAGGCAGCGAATGTACCTAACACTCCTTCCTCTACCTATTTTCCCCACAACAACAATCCTGTGAGGTGGGCTGGGCTGAGAGAAAATGACTGGTTCATAGTCACTCAGCTGGCTCTCATAGCAATGGTGGGATTGGAACTCATGGTCTCCTGATTTCTAGCCTTTAACAACTAGACTAGCCCTTAATAACTAGACTAAACTGACTCTGTTTTACAATTGTTTTACCAAAAACTGGCAAATTATCTTTGTCCCAAAGGTCCTTTTTTTCAAGAGGCAACTGGACTTTCTGGTTTTTCTTTGAAGATGTTTCGCTTCTCATCGAAGAAGCTTCTTCAGCTCTGAATTACCTTTGTTTTTCACAAAACCGCACCCATAGCAAACCATTGATTTGCTTAACAATCATGTTTGCTTAATGGATGTGGCATTCGCTTAACGACCGACACAAAAAAGCTTTACGACTCTCGCAACATATGACTGTGATGGACAGATTCCACTACAGTTATAAGTCGAGGATGACCATATTTCCTTTTGTTTTTCTCATCTTCTACTTTCATTTTGGGATCTTGATAGTTCTTATTTCTTTTTGTGTGTGTGTGTAACGTCACTGGTACCACCTCCTTACCTTCTTTTTTTTCTCTCATAAAATACATACCTTCTTTATAATTCATACCTTCTTTATAACCTAAATCAGCAGGTTAAACTGCAGTCAACAGCTGCTTTCGACAAATTAAACATGACTACAGTCTTAATTACGGCTTGGGTTTTTGTTTTTTTTTGTATCCAAAATGGTTTAAGGTGATAGAATATAATGTATTTAAGCATGTGGTGTGGGCGCAACCCCTTTAGAGCTGATGATTTTTTTTTCTTTAAAACAAAAATTAGAAATGATTCATCACGCAAATCGAGTTCAGAAACGGCAAATTCAGTAGAGCAGCTCTGCAGACGGAGCGCAACTTGCACCCTTAGCAGAACAGACTTTCAAATCGAAACGCACACTTCCAACGGCTAGCAGTGAGAAACTCCTGTTTGTAAAACTTTTCAAATTAAAAAGAAAAAAGAAAGAAAAGAAACTCTAACAACCGTGTTTGTTATTCTCATTTTTGTGATATTAATGAGGTGGACGTTCAGGGAGCAGCGGGTTATCTCTTCAACGGATCTATTAAATAGAATAGAATAAAACAGATGGAAGGGACCTTGGAGGTCTTCTAGTCCAACTCCCTTCTCAAGCAGGAAACCCTACACCACTTCAGACAAATGGTTATCCAACATTTTCTTAAAAATTTCCAGTGTTGGAACATTTACAACTTCTGGAGGCAAGTTGTTCCACTGATTAATTGTTCTAACTGTCAGGAAATTTTTCCTTAGTTCTAAGTTGCTTCTCTCCTTGATTAGTTTCCACCCATTGCTTCTTGTTCTACCCTCAGGTGCTTTGGAGAATAGCTTGACTCCCTCTTCTTTGGGGCAACCCCTGAGATATTGGAACACAGCTATCAGGTCTCCCCTAGTCCTTCTTTTCATAAGACTAGACATACCCAGTTCCAGCAACCGTTCTTTATATGTTTTATCCTTGAGTCCCCTAATCATCTTTGTTGCTCAGGGAACTTATTACGTCATCTCGGCCCCGCTGTCTAGGTGCCAAGACCTTGCTATAAGAATAGATTCTTGCGGTTGCAACTGTGGTGTTAGCGATTTAGCAAGAGAAAAATACACTACAGGCATGTGTGCACAAAGTCATTGGAAGCTTTAGGGTTTTTTTGGCCAAATTTTGCACACAAGGGTAATTTGCATGGTGGTGGGTGTTTGTGTCGAAACCTGCAAAATCCTGCAGATTTTGATCTAATGAATACCCTCTTGGCAAATGGAACTGATCATTGATTAGTGCTTGTGACTCTGAGCAGAAAGGAAGATTTTCACAATGGGGTTTTCAGCCCCCAACCCTTCCTTGGTGACGCCTCCCACCTCCTTCGACTGGACTCGGGTCTTTTCCCCTCGTACCTCGTATTCCTGAGACAGCTTCAGGTTATCGTTGGCTTTCAGATGCTCGGTGTGATCTGCCAGCTCCGAAATGGGGATTGGTGGATGGTTCAGCATACCTGGGAGGGTTAAAGAGAAGATATGTGGGGAGTGGGAGGGAGAAATTCTCCTTCAATAGAAGCCATTAGTTTGGAATAAAATGAGAGATGTGTCACTAGTCGAATGACAAAAGAAAGAAAGGAAAGAAAGAAAGAAAGAACTGCAATGGAAGAACGGTTAGAAAAGGTGGGATAGAGTGGAAAGGAAAATTTGAGGGCTCGAAATTGTGTCCTTTGGAAATCAAAAAAATAAAATTCCCCGTTATGGCCCCGATCTCAACACAGAACAGCAGAAAAATGTGCATTTTATCGAGGAGGAGGAAAAATGAGCAAGGGAAGGAACGAACTAAACACAGAGATTCTGACCACAATCCCTTGCTAGCCATTTCAAAAGAGGAGTGGGGCTTAACAGGTCAGGTCGAGGAAGGGCAAAGCAGAGTCCTAAAATAAAGTGAAAACATAACACGTTGGAGTGCCAGGATGCCAAGGTGCCAGGAATAAAATGTATTGCCTATAAAAATTATCCTCGTCAAATTTCACACCCCCTTACTCTCGTCCACATCAAAGGGAGGGAGGAGTAGAGCTGGGGTGTCTGGAGGAATGAAAACATAACAGGTGTGCGTAGGGGTGCAGCGCAAATTGGTGGAGGCTCTTCCAAAGTTGCCACCACCTATGATAAGAGGAAGGGCGGGCAACTATGACAAGTTTATGATCTGTGGATTTCAACTCCGAGAATTCTTAGTCGTAAAGTTGTCACAGATGCCCATCCCTGGATAAGAGATTGACAGGTCTGCCTTTATGCTGAAAAGATAAATTGCTACAAGCAATTGGGCAGGAACAGGAAAGAAATCCGATTTAAGTGATGCCATCCAGTAGATTTTTTTTTTGTAACATCCCTCTTTAAGGAAGCATCTGAGGATCTGGCCCAGCAAAGCAGAAAGTTCTTTTCATTTTTAGGAGAAATACATTCCCTTTAGGGCTAAAGAAGTTTCTCCCCCCCCCTCACTCTCATCCTTTACCTGGGTTTAGCACATCTCCGAAAGCAAAGGAGAAGAGGGAGGTCATTCATTTTAGATTATTCAATCTTATCCTGGAGAAAGTAGGGACAAAACTATTCTCCTGGCACTTGGAGAAGGGGACAAAAAAATTTCCTGGGGTGGGTGGATAGGAGGAAGGGAATCTACAAAATTTTGTACTTAAGAAATGCTTGTAAAATTTAGGATACGCACAGTTTCCTCCTGAAATCATCCATCTAATTTGAGACCCCTTTTTTTCTATTAGCTCAATGGGATTCAAGATTTTGCAGGCCATGGGACCTGTTCATTTAAAAAAAATAAAATAAAACTACAATTCAAATCAAGAGGGATGGGACTTTTGAAAGTCAATTGATAAGCATCTGCCCCCCTCCAAAGTTTCTGCTACATTGTAGGGTCTGAGGCGGGGGGGGGGGAACACAAAATAAAATTTAAAAAATCCAAAACTATAACCACCTCTCTGCAAGAGACCAAGGGGGGAAAAACTGTATTTGCGATGTTCTGCCCCCCTCCGCAGTCCGGGAGAGTCGAGCGATGACTTAAGTAGCCAGCAACTATCAGCTCTGGCAGCAACTAGCGAGCGTCTGCCAAGTGTCTCTGTTATCTCTCTTGTTGCCGATGAGTCAGCCAGGAAACCAGGAACAAACAGGACTTCAGTTCTAATTCTCCCTCTAAGCAGTTGATTTTGCTCGCCATGAAGTGGTATAGCAGGTCTTGCTGTTTTTATATCCTGTGGTGTGTGGCTCCATGACTCAGCACTGCCCCACCCCTGCTTCTGTTGTTCCCGCCTCTCCTGCCTATGAAACCTAGGGTCCAGCCAGGCCTGATTGCCATCAGCTGGGTCTGGAGGCGTGGCCTGGGTGGGGGGAGAGAGTCAGGGGACAGAGGCCTTGTTATCTCCTCCACCTGACCTGCCTCTGGCTCCTGGAGCTGAGCCAGGGAAGCCGGTGCTCCCGAGGTAAGTCCTGATGGCCCTTCCCCCTCACTTTCCGAGTCACTTTCTGGCAGGGGGCCCGGCTCGGGGGGCGCAGACACAACATGCTCCTTGAGTAGAGTTTTGTCTTGTTTTTTGGTGAATAACTTTTTACTTTCCATTCCAGGGAACCCATCCGAGCCCTGCTATTATTAATAAGCCAGGGACCTCATTTATTTATTTTTTTCCTTCTTGGATTTAAGCACGCTCATAGCTTTTGGAGAACTTTTCCCTTCAAATGTGCAACTTGAACAACGTATATAAAACGTTCGTTTTCGCAGCAGGAAGGCGTGGACTGGGAAATAGCAACAGTTTTGGAGAGATATTCATGTTGCCACATTAAAGCGATTTACTCTGGTACCTTGTTATGTTTAGGCATCTAATGAAGGTTATTGTCCAGAAACCCGTGTAATATATGCCTGTTATATAAGCTGATTTCACAGCACTGACTTCAGGGGGGGATTTGCTCCCATGTTAAGAAGGCATGAAGTCACTGCCTTAAATTCAGTTTTCACTTTACCCCAAAGGAATATAATCAAATTTAGGGGCTGCGGTTCGGCAGGCTGCTATGGAAAAGGCGAATGTTCCTTCTACACGAAACCTGATACATATTTAATGACAACAAAACACTACTTTTTTTTAAAAAAAAAAGGACGGTTTAGAAAAATGCTCAGAAATACCATCACTTTTGTTTGCAGTTGAGGGGGAGTTTACTCTTATATTGTCAAGGCTTCTTGCAAATTTTTGGAACTGAGGGGTGGCTTGGTGGACTCCGAGTTGGTTATTTTGCTGCAGATGTTTCCTTGACCATCTAGGTAACATCATCAGTGCTACGGTAGGACTAGTATTGATGACGTTATCTAGTTGGGTAAAGAATTTAGGGGACTGGCAGCTAAAACGTATGAAGAAAGCTTGCAGACTCGTTTGCTCCCATGTAACACCAATCCTGCGCAGTTTGCACTGGCTTCCTGTAGTCTTTCGGGTGCGCTTCAAGATTCTGGTTACCACCTTTAAAGCGCTCCATGGCTTAGGACCCGGGTACTTACGGGACCGCCTGCTGTTACCTTATGCCTCCCACCGACCCGTATGCTCACACAGAGAGGGTCTTCTCAGGGTGCCGTCCGCCAAGCAATGTCGGCTGGCGGCCCCCAGGGGAAGGTCCTTCTCTGTGGGGGCTCCCACACTCTGGAACGAGCTTCCCCCGGGTTTACGTCAAGTGCCTGATCTTCGGACTTTTCGCCGTGAGCTGAAAACGCACCTATTTATTCAAGCGGATAGGGGCCGGATAGCTCAGGCTGGTAAGGCCTGTTATTAAGAACACAGCAGCCTGCAATTACTGCAGGTTCAAGCCCGGCCCAAGGTTGACTCAGCCTTCCATTCTTTATAAGGTAGGTAAAATGAGGACCCAGATTGTTGGGGGGGCAATAAGTTGACTTTGTAAAAATATACAAATAGAATGAGACTATTGCCTTATACACTGTAAGCCGCCCTGAGTCTTTGGAGAAGGGCGGGGTATAAATGTAAACAAAAAAAAAAGCGGGACTGGATTGAAATTTTTTATTGGGGTTATTTATATTTTAAGATTTTAAATTGTTTTAAATTTTCGGCCACATTATAATATGTTTTCTTTTAATTTCTTTTAATCTGTATATAGTGTATTTCTACTTGGCTGTACACCGCCCTGAGTCCTTCGGGAGAAGGGCGGTATAAAAATCGAAATAAATAAAATAAATAAATAAAGACGGATTAGGGGTGACATCATAGTAGTCTTCCAATATTTGAGGGGCTGTCCCAAAGAAGGGTGTGTGTGTGTGTGTCAACCTATTTTGCAAAGCACCCAAATGCAAGACAAGAAGCAATGGATGGAAACTAATCAAGAAGAGAAGCAACCTAGAACTAAGGAGAAATTTTTCCTGACAGAAAATTAATCAGAGGAACGACTTGGCTCCAGAAGCTGTGGATATGCTCCAACCCTGGAGGCTTTTTAAAAAGAGATTGGACAACCATTTGTCTGAAATGATTTAGGTGGAGGTTAGATTGGAAGATTAAAAATGGAGAATTTGAATCTCCAAAGAGATTCTCCCTTCCAATTTTGTTATTCTGTTGTTCTGAAACATCTGCAAGAAAACAACCAAGATCAGAGGATACCAAGGACCCCTCATTTCAATCCCGAGCTATAAACATTCCCTCTTATTGGTTCCTTATTGGAACTGTCAAGCAAATAAGGAATCACCCACTTTCAGCACCTTCTCCATTTCTTCAAATTTCAGGAAAAAAAAGGGAATGAAATATGCTGTGTCAAGGCAATTCAGGTAAGCCCTAACAGGTGCCTTACAGGGGACGACGTATTTTTTTCAAGGTTTATATAGCTAATCAAGAACCTCTACAGATTCTGCCCGAGACAAGATACCTTGGGAAAGATTGCTGGGAGCCACGGAACATAATTCAGGAATTTACAGAAAATGGGGTTTTCTCTAGTTACCTTTCTGATAAACCACCACAATGCCTTGCAAACAGAAGGAAAAAAAAGGGGGGGGGAGAGGTGGGGAGATGACGGGGAGCCGTGGAGAATTTCGAGCCCTATGGGGTGTTGGGTGATTAAAAGCATCAGCAAGCAGTGGTGGCTGCACAGAGTAAAATAAACCTGGAGGGAAAATTTAAAAACAAAAACAAAAACCTGAAACAGACATAGCAAAAGCGTGTGCTGCGTTTACCAGTTTTACAGTATGCTTTTGCAAAAGACTAGCAGTCTGGGCTGTTTGTTCAACCCACCCAACTCACAAACCATGTGGGGAGAGAATAGACTCTGAGACAGGAGTATTACAAAAAAACAACAACAGCCCACCTTTGGACGGGAATCCTGGAGGAGTATTTAGCCTCTGAAAGCCAGTCAAGAATTTGAAAAGCCAGTTACTGTATTAAGATGTAAATATCTCCTCCTTCAGTTTATTTTCCAGCCGATTACGGTTCCTGCCTTTTTTTTTTTAAATACCCTAAAGTGAAGACAGACTTGATCCAGATTTAAAAGGAAAAAAAACAACCAAAAAACCAAACCAAACAGATTTTCATTCCTGCAGAAAACGAAGCAGGCTCTGCAATACAGTTCCTGTCCAGTGGCTAGCCCCCTGAGGTTCAATGGGGATAACTCCTAGGTGACCCACTTCTGCAACCTTCTACACAACCTGCCCTCTTTAAGCTGCTCTCTTTACGCCAGCAGCCTTCTTTAACAGCCAAGGAAATCAATAATAGATTAGCCCGGCACATATTTATTTCACAAAATCCTAAGGTTGGAAAGAAGCGACAAATTCAATCCTCTGATTCTCTGGCAGCCCATTTAGAAGGAAGTCCAAAGAGGAGGACCAGTGATAACAGTCTTCCAATATTTAAGGGGCTGCCACAGAGAGGAGGGGAATCAAAGACACCCGAAGGCCGGTCAAGGAACTGTTGGGAGCATCCACAACTTCTGAAGGCAAGCTGTTCCACTGGTTAATTGTTCTCACTGTTGGGAAATTTCTCCTTAATTCCAGGTTGCTTCTCTCCTTTGATTACGGGTCCTTTCCATCCATTGCTTCTTGTCTTGCCTTCTGGTGCTTTGGAAAATAAATTGATCCCTTCCTCTTTGTGGCAATAAAACACTGGAATAATTGCTATCATGTCTCCCATGGTCCTTCTTTTCTCTAGATTGGCCAACCCAAATGCTGGAACCGTCCTTCATATATTTTAGTCTCCAGGCCTTTAATCATCTTAATTGCTCTTCTCTGCACTTTTTCCAAAATCTATACATCTTTTTTGTCATGTGGTGACCAAAACTGGGTAAGTTATTCCAGATGTGGTCTTACTAGGGTTTTCTAAAGCGGTACTAATACTTCACCTGATTTTGATTCTATGCCTCTGTCTATACAACCAAGGATTGTCTTAGCGTTTTTTTGGCTGCTGCCGCACACCTCTGGCTCAGGTTGAAGAGATCGTCCGTTCAGTTCTGGTTTTTAGCAAAACCATCATAAAGTATGTTTATGTAATCGTGGGATGCTGCAAACCGCTGTAAATATGGTTCAGTTGCTGAGTGCCCAAAGCCGGGGGAGGGCACAAACATAACCCCCATTTTTCAGATAGGCTGTATTTTTGTTATGGTCGCTAAGCAACCAGTCATAAGGTGAAGAACACCTGTACAAGTATTCCTTGACTTACCATTTACAAAAATGACCTATAACCATTTTTTCACACTTGCATTCCCATGATCACGTGATCTGAATTCAGACCCTTGGCAACTGACTCGTATTTATGACGGCTGCAGTGTCCCGGGGTCACGTAATCCCTTTTTGCAACCTTCTGACAAGCCAAGTCAATGGGGGAGCTAGATTCACTTAACAGCCGTGTGACTGACTGAACAACTGCAGTGATTCCCTTAACAACTGTGGCAAGAAAGAAAGGTCGTAAAATGGGGCAAAATTGACTTACCCAATGTTTCCGTTACCAACAGAAGTTTTGGGCTCAGTTGTGATCGTAAGTCGAGGACTATCTGTATTTTGATGGGAAATCACCAGAAAAACTCTCAACTGAAGGCTGCTCTAGTCAAAAACATCCCTTGAAGAAGCTAAAGTATTTCTGTTCAGATGCCAAAGATACTCAGTGGAATTACACAAAACTAGAGGGTATTTTAACTTTTTGTACTTCTGCTAGCAACTGAAGGAAGGACAAGAAGCAATGGGTGGAAACTAACCAAAGAGAGAAGCAACCAGGAACCAGTGGAACAACTTGCCTCCAGAAGTTGTGTGTGCTCCATCATTGGAAGGTTTTTAAAAAAAAAAAAAAAAAAGATTGGACAGCCACTTGTCTGAAATAGTATAGGATTTCCTGCCTAAGCAGGGGGTTGGACTAGAAGACCTCCAAGGTCCCTTCCAACTCTGTGATTCTATTCTAAGTTAGGGCTGCTCTTATCTTTCTCATTGGGAGCAGCTGTTTCTGAAACAGACAGAGCCTGTTCTGAGAAGAAGCAGATCTGAAAGGTCTCCCTCATTCACCCCAAGGCAGAACCACAGGCTCAAAACTCAGATGTCTTTAATCCCTACTCTTCTGGCAGGAAGACTGGCAGTGATTGTGGGGGAAATAAATTAAATGGCCGTGCAGTTTATGGGTTATTGTGCCACTGAATGCAGAAACACAGAACTCGTATTTATCTCCCCACCCAACCTTCTGTGTTTTTTTTTCCCCCTCCAAAGTCAAAGCAGCTTTCAGAAAAATCTAGTTATTGACCAAAGGCATCTTTTCTGGCTTTGAAAGAAAGATCTTACAGGATAGAGGAGTTCTCTTCTCATCTAGCCTCTCAAATCCCCGAAAAATCTCCTTAATCTTATTACTGCAGAGAATTGAAATACGTTCTCGCTCCCCGCCGCCAGGAGTTGGATCATTGGCTGGACAAAATTGGCCAAACATCTGTTCTTCACACTGAAGTTTTTCTTTGCCAATGGAGCACAGTCAAAAAAAAACCTTGATGTTGTTTCGGATGGTTTTGCCCCCAAACTGAGTTTTCAAGCTGATGCTGAAATACAAGCTGGGTTTGAAATACAGGTAGTCCTTGACTTACAGCAGTTCGCTTAGTGACTGTTCAAAGTTACAATAGAACTGAAAAAAGTGACTTAGGACTTTTTTTTTTCACACATATGACCGTTGCAGCAGCCCCATGGCCACTTGATCAAAATTGGGATGCTTGACAACTGGTTCATATTTGTGACAGTTGCAGTCCCCCGGAGTCATGTGATCCCCCTTTGCGTTGACGAGCAAAGTCAACGGGGAAGCCAGTTTAACAAATGTGTTACTAACTTAACAACTGCAGAGATACGCTTAACAGCTGTGGCAAGGAAAGCCATAAAATGGGGCAAAACTCACTTCAACTTTTCTCTGTGTCATATAATATAGGTGGATATATGCACAATTTTGTGTTTGTTTTATTTTGTCACGGTTATGTTTTGTATATTGGAGGTTATGACCAGTGGTGGGTTTCTACCGGTTCGGGTGAACTGGTAGGGGTGGTGGTGGAAAGCTCCGCCCACCCACCCAGACATCATCACAGACACTTTGCACATGCGCAGAAGCGCAGTACGTGAGCTCACAGTTCCAAACCGGTAGCGAAGGTAAGTAGAACCCACTACTGGTGGTGACACTTCGACAGCTGTATGCAATGAAATTTCATTTTGATGTATGCCGATTAGTGTACATTCAAAGTGACAATAAAGCGTATTGTATTGTATTGTATTGTATTGTATTGTATTGTATTGTATTGTATTCCTGTTCCTATTCTACAAATGTCTGACTTAGCACCAGAAATTTTGGCCTCCACTGTGGTTTGAACTGAGGGGGAGGCCTTTCTTTCATTAAATAGCTATAGCAATAGCATTTAAGACTTATATACCGCTTCATAAGTGCTTTCCAGCCCTCTCTAAGTGGTTTATAGAGCGAGCATCTTGCTCCCAACAATCTGGGTCCTCATTTTACCGACCTCAGAAGGATGGAAAGCTGAGTCAACCTTGAGCCTGGTGAGATTGGAACTGCCAAATTACAGGCAGCCGGCGGTCAGCAGAAGTAGCCTGCAGTACTGCACTCTAACCACTGCGCCACCAGGGCTCTAAAGAAATGGGAAAACATGAAAAACCTAAGGATGATACAAAACGTTCCAAATTCAAACATCTTGAATTCCCAATTCTCTTTCCCAAGTTTAAAGGCATCTCTCTGAGCCTGAAACAGCTTTGTTTGAAGTCAACTCAGAAATGCCTCACAAATAATCAAACTGCTGTTTGAATTTGGTCACTAGAGGCACAAATGACCCGGCTCTAACTATTCGACTTTGAACACGTTATGTGAAGACAAATGAGAAGGCAGTAACACTGGGAAAGGTGGAAGGGAAGGGAAGGGAAGAGAAGGATACCCAGCAGCCAAGTGAATGAACCCCATTATAGTGGCAATGGGAGAAACTGCTGGAAGGGCTAATGAATCAAGGTAGAGGACAGACCTTCACAGAAAAAAAATCTATCTATCTATGTAGACTTTTGTCCTCTCTGAACTTGGTGGTTTTCTTGCAGACATATCCTTACTCAGCCAGCTAACATCATCATTGTAGCAATGTTGATGTTACTTAGTTGGGCAATGAAATGTCTCCCAAAAAACAACCACCCTCGGAGAGAACCGAGAATCCCGCAGTTCAATTCTGAGCTACAAATATCCCCATCTATTGGTCTCCGGAGTCCTTGGTGCTCTCTGAGTTTGGTTGTTTGCTTGCAGATGTTGCTCAGGAGCAAATCCCACCTTCGCACTGGTGACATTAGTTAGTTTGGTAATGAAACGTCGGCAAGAAAACCACGAAGCTCAGAAAACACCAAGGACTCCACAGTTCAACGCAGAAGCTACAAATGTGCTCTTCGATCGAAACCTATCTATAAGAGGCAACACTGACTTGATGGCACATAATCAATCGATTTGAACCTGAAGCAGCGTGTTTCAAATTTGAAACAGTTCAGAACTGAACGATTTGCAGGCAGGGCAACTGGTTTTTCCAGACAAATCATGTCTTTTCTAAATGTCCGACTTTGCTCTCTTGCTTCTTCCATGTATCTCTCTTCTATCCCTAACCTCATTTAACCCATCCATCTTGTCACAATGATTCCTTCGTCTGCATCACAACAGCTTATACTATTTTCTGAAACCGCCCCTGTTGACTTCTGAGCTCCTTGTATTTTTTTTTGTTTGTTCCTTTTCTTCCTGCAACATTTAGTTCCTCCGAAACCTCTGCTCTTTGCAAATTCCAAACAAATTTCCAGCAACAAGCGTGATTAGATAATTTCAATTGGTACTTTACAGATTGGAACCCCACTGGTACCTTCTCCTACAGTGCTTCAATGCCAGGAAAAGAAAAATATCCAGTTCCACTATTCTGAAAATCCAGGATACTCCAACTTCAGGCTTGGAAATCCTAGAATCCTAGAGTTCAAAGGGACCATGGAGGTCTTCCACTCCAACCCCCTGCCCAAGACACGAGTCCTTATACAGGTTATCCTCCACTTACAGCCATTCGTTTAGTGACTGCTTGAAGTTGCGACAGGACTGAAAAAAGTGACTTATGACTGTTTTTCACTTTTACGGCAGTTGAAGCATCCCCATGATCACATGGTCAAAATTTGGACGCTTAGCCACCAGCATGTATTTATAAGGGTCACAGTGTCACAAGGTCATGTGATCCCCTTTTGTGACCTTCTGACAAGAAAAGTCAAGAGGGAAGCCAGATTCACTGAACAACCGTGTTACTAACTTAAAAACCTGCAGTGATTCACTTAACAATGGTGGCAACTGAACGGACGTTCATAAGGAGAGAAGTACCTGCATGTATTATTAAGATTATTACATAAGAAGGGCTACAAAATGAGAAGGGAACTCATCTATTCATCTAGAAATAAGGAGACATTTTCTGACAGTGAGAGCAATCAACCGGTGGAACAGAAGTTGCCTTCGGAAGTTGTGGGAGCTTCATCACTGGAGGCTTTCAAGAAGAGACTGGACTGCCATCTGTCAGAAATGGTGTAGGGTCTCCTGCTTGGGCAGGGGGGTTGAGTTAGATGATCTACAAGATCCCTTCCAACTTTATTAATCTGAAATCTAAAAGTCTACTTCCATCTCCTGCTCAGGGCAGGAATCATGCAGAGGAGGTGTCCCTTACAGATTTCCTACTGAAAAGATGTCTTCTCTGCAAAGGGCGTTCTCCGTTCTCCATTCTCTGGGATTTAATGGATTTCACAGTCTGATGGAAGGAAGGGCATCAAATATATCCCGAGGCAGACTCCCACGCTCTAAAGCAAGCTCCTACATTTGACTTACAAATGCCACGCAGTGCAACCTCACAGAATCAACCAAGAGAAATGACTAGTAGCTTGCCAGCATTTTATTAACTCGTGAGAGAGATTGAGATCTTGTTTCAGGAGCTGAGCATTTTCTCCTCCTGGGGAAGAAGGGGGCAGAGGTCTAACACACAGAAACGCACACACCGTTCCTTTGGTTCCATGACTTTTTTTGTTGCTTGGGCTTATTACAGCAAATGCTTCAATATAACACTTCAATTACAGTTTCAATAACCCCCTGCTTTTTTATGAACCTGTAATCCCTTAATTCGATCAATGCAAGATGTACGTTCAATTTGTATCAGGGGCCTCCAAATCTGGCAACTTTAAGAATTATGAACTTCAACTCCCAGAATTCCTCAGCCAGCCAACCTTAAGACTTGTGGACTTCAACTCCCAGAATTCCTTAGCCAGCCAACCTTAAGACTTGTGGACTTCAATTCCCAGAATTCCTCAGCCAGCCAATTTTAAGACTTACGGACTTCAACTCCAAGAATTCCTCAGTCAGCCAACAGTAAGACTAATGGATTTCAACTCCAAGTATTCCTCAGCCAGCCATGCTGGCTGAGGAATTCTGGGAATTGAAGTCCACAAGTCTTAAACTTGCTAGGTTTAGAGAACCCTGATCTATATGAAACATTTTCAGAAGTAGACCAAGTGTTGAGAAGGGGAATTTAACTTATCCTCCACCAATTTCAGACTTATGCACCAGTGGTGTAAGTAAGATTAGCTGGGATGGGGGTGGGAGAATAGTAAAAGCACTTTTCATTCATTCCAGCCATCCAGTCTTATGAATTTGGAAAACACAGCTTTGTGAGGTTCCTGGTAGTCTCTGAGCTTGGTTGTTTTCTTGCAGATATTTTGTTACCCAACCAAGTAACATCATCAGGGCAAGCCCATTGTATATAAACAGAGAGCCAACCTTCCTCCCTTCTGACACTGATGATGTTACCTAGTTGGATAATGTAACGCCTGCCAGAAAACAACCAAGCTCAGAGAGCACCAGGGAACACTTCTCAGCAGTTCAACCCTGAGCTATAAATATTCTCTTCTATTGGAAACACAGCTTTGACTACGATTTCATGAGATGATGATCCTGGGAGACCTTCTTCAATTTCTATTGCCTTTCTCCAAAGAAATATTTACAATGTATGGATATAACAACACTGATCTACCTTACAAGATTATATGCCAAACTTGCTTTAAGCTAGATCGGGCAGACAATTGATAAAAGTGAAGTATTTTTTTCTTTCAAATAGTCTATATTAGAGATGTCTTATTTTTTTTTTTTAAAAATCCCCATATTAAATAAAAGCCAAGAAGCTTTTGTTCTAGATAGACAGGCAAAGCTATTAGATTAGGGAGAAGCTTTCTAAATGGAGCTAGTTCGGTTGTTTTTACTTATTTATGAGTAAAATTTTCTCTCCCATGATGGATAATATACAAATCAAGTCCCTGATATATCACAGAAATATCAAATACAATGCTACGCAAGAAAGCAATTTGTTGCAAAGCCTACCTAGCAAAGTGAAATAGAGCAAATATTGTTCTATTTCTTTTCCCTGATAAAAGCCTCTCTTGATATGAGGTTTCTGTTTGGGAAAATTCTTTTAAAAAACATGTTTATGTACAAAGAGGCCTATATTACTTTTACGTAGAATAATGCATGAGCAGAAAAGGCCTCTCTCCCAGCTCGTTTCCTCTAATTCCACCACTGCCTAGGGAGCATAAGATCCTTATTCTTGGGCATCCTATAGATAAAACCCCAGGAGCGCACAGAGAAATATCTCTGTACCATTTCCATCATTTTTGCAAACTTGCGAAAAACACAAAGCATCTTAAGTAGCTGCCAATGTTGGTTTTGTTCCTTCCAGTTGCAAAGTGAGAAAGGTACTCCCATTCAGTGATGGGATTCAGCCAGTTCGCACCACTTCGGGAGAACCGGTTGTTAACTTTCTGAACAGTTTGGCAAACTGGTTGTTGGAAGAAATCATTAGGGCAGAGAACCGGTTGTTAAATTACTTGAAATCCACCACTGCTCCCATTGTGTGTTTGATAGCGGTACCAATCCTGGCAACCTCCTGGCTTTGTTGCTATAATCTATTTTCCATCGTTTACGCCCCCCCTCCCCCAAGGATGAATGGGCCAGGGTCTCTTTTTCAGGGTAGGTGTTCTCAACTCATGTCAAGAACTCCTGTTGCCTGTCAGATCCTGAATAGACTAGATGGCTGGAGATCTGGGCTCTCACTTGTGAAGATAAGCAACAACACTACAAAATAACTGTGTGCACTGATGATGTTACCTAGTTTGGGTAACGAAAGGTCTGCAGGAAAACCACCAAGCTCAGAGAGTACCAAGGAGCCCACAATCCTCCTCCTCTCCACAAACTCTACTCCCTTAGTACTGATGATGTTACCTAGTTTGAGTAATGAACCGTCTGCAAAAAACCACCCAGCTAAGAGAGAGCACCAAAGACTTCTAAGTGGCCACCCTTTGATGACTGAACTTTGCTCCTGATTCTAAATTCAGAAAGTTGGGGTGACTCCAACTCCCAGAATTCCTCATTGGTCAACATGGTGATTGTGAAAATTTTGTGAATAGAAATCGAATGTTTAGAGCTACCTATCTCCATGCAAGACTTGGATGAAGGATGCTCCAGGACTAAACTGCAAGGCACATGCCAACAAACTGACATCATAATTCTCCAGAACCCATCCACCTATCCTTGCACTGTATCTAATCCATGCCTTTGGCTTTTTTTCATCAGTGGAAATCCCTACAGGTCAATACAAATTCAGAGAAATAAAACTATCATTATTTTTCTTTTCTTTTCCAGGTGAAGGTATCTATGAAGGGCTGCATTATCATACGTTAATCCTTCCAACTGGGTTTTGAGCTAACTTGTTTGCTGGCTTTGCAGAATATGTAGAGCCTTTAAACAGGCTAAATTTTATATATACCGACAAAAAAATAAAGGGAGATTAGTATAGATCTGTCAGCTAGCTATACCCTTCCCGGGACCAGTATCCTCTGTCCCCTATTTGGGTAGACCAGGTTGCCCTGATAAAAGACACTTCATAAACAGGCTAGCTTAGCACAACTTGCTAAACCACACACACACACATATACACACAAATGCACAACCCCCTCCCAAAACAAAACATAAACTAACCAAAATTAACATTAGAGAAGTTTTACAGTGTTGTATGAATGCCACTACTACCTTTAACAGTCCTGGTAAAGAGTGTTGTGTAAACAGAACCAATGTGTATGAACTAAGTAGGGAAGGGAAGGCTAGCAAGTAGGTGTGGCTTCCAAAATCTAAACCTAGCATGCGGATAAAAGATGAATTTCCTAATAGTTCCAGCCCTGAACTTCTCTCTAAAAAGAAAACATTATTCTATCCATGTTCCTCTATGAGCCCAGACTTAACAGTATTTTAATAGACATATATAAGCACACACCAAGATTCAGACACAAATCTGGCTCCGGTTGTTTTGCAAAAGGCTTTTTGGCTTGAAAACTGTAAAACTGGAAGCACAATCAGACAAAACAAATGGCGCAAGACGCAGACAGGGAATGGCAGAAGACACAAAGGCGCGGAGAAGGAAAGAAAGAAAGAAAGAGAGAGGAGAAAACCCAAAAAAATGCCAGGGCAGGAACAGCAACAGAAGATAAGCCAA
This sequence comes from Ahaetulla prasina, assembly GCF_028640845.1. Lineage (NCBI taxonomy): Eukaryota > Metazoa > Chordata > Lepidosauria > Squamata > Colubridae > Ahaetulla > Ahaetulla prasina. Next base: position 371,561,727 of record NC_080539.1, on the reverse strand, counting down.
ATTTTTCAGGGGGGGTGGATGGAAAAGGAATATACAACCAATGAAACAGAGAGGAACGAAAACACACAGGAACTAACTTTCAAGGTCAAGCTCAGGGTCACTGAGAGGACTGCTGAGGCCAGAATCTGCAGAAAACAGTAAAACAAAAAGAAAAACAAAAAAATATATATACACTTGTATAAAAGAAATGCTACTCAACCAAGAAAAAAAAAATTAAAACCAACAACAGTAACAAAAAAAGGCAACACAAAATTTAAGAGGAAATGAAAGGATCTTTCCTCCCCCCCCCACCTTTTTTGCTGGAAATAGGAGGGCATGCGGGAAATGTTTTTTCCTTGTTTTCTTTTGAGGCTGATGTTTTTTATGTGCTTGATGCATTCCTAGCGCAATGGTATCAGGTCTTTTTAATAAACATGAGGATGTTTGTATTTATATCTGGTTATTAAAATAGAGAGACATTGAGCAAACAACCTTGGAAGGCACTTTTTCCCCATCCGTCTCGCCTATCTCCCCCCACAACAGTCAGAATGTGCTGAGGTGTTACGTTTTATTTTTTTTTATATTTTTAAGATAGATTTGCTTTAGAAAGGTACGCTTCGTGCCCACATTCTGAGACAGAGAAGCTGATGGAGAATCCTTATTTTCATATATGAATATTATGCACAAATACAGACAGAAATATATGCATATGCACACAGTATACCACATATGTATGCAAGTGAGAAGTATGCATGTAAAAAAACAAACCCCAGACTCTCACAGTATAACTGAAAACGAAGACAAAGCCAATAGAAAGGTTATGCAAATATTTACTGAAAACGTCAAAAACAATTGGAAGACACGTAAATGAAACATACAAATAAAAATGGTGGATTCTATTGTGCTCCAGAACTAGCACTAAGTTGCAACACCATTTTCATTTGGAAGAGGATATGCTCCAATTAATTCAATGGAATTTCAACCGATACATATAGGATTGTACTATAAAAAGCCCTTTACATATGATACTTGGGACCGGTTTTTAGGATCCATGCAAGAGGCTACCACTTTTCCTAATTTAAAATAAATAAAATAAAAACTTGTCTTCTCACTGTTAGTCCAAAGTTTCTAGATTTCTCCTACCTCTTAAGACCCCCAAAAGACCTTTATTGTGCAGTCATTTTGCTTTGTTATGAAAATTCCTGCTGCTCCCTTTGTTCTTATTTATTGCTAAAGCCTGACTTTCTCTCTGCATTAGCGTCCAAGATGGCTAATGAAATTCAGAATATAAAACAAACGAATCAATATGATTAAAATAAAACTGACAAGTGAATTCCTTTTGCTAATACCCCGACTTGCTTCAATCTTCTCGCCCAAATCAAAAACAAACAAAAATCCTTAACACACCTTTAAAGGTAGTGTTTGGGACTGCTCATCTGGACATTGTGTGTAACAACCACAATCAAAAACTGCCCTCCTAGCAACACAGGCTTTCTTCCAATCCTCTGCATCACTTCTTTTTTTCCCCCTCCAGTCTTGAAATTTGGACTGCAAAATTCAGAGCTTAAAAGTGTGTGCTACACAGGTGGGTAGCTTTTTTTCTACAAAGCTGGGCTATTTTTCTAAACAGAGAGTAAGAGAGAGAGAGAAGATACATACAGGTAGTTCTCAACTTACAACCCTTCATTTTGCAACCGTCTGAAGTTACAACGGCATTGAAAAAAAGTGACTTACAACTGGTTCTTGCAATTAAAATCGTTGCAGCACCCCTGCGGTTATGTGATCAAAATCTCGACACTTGGCAACCGGCATGTATTTATGAGGATCCCAGGGTCATGTCATCATCGTTTATGGCCTTCCCAGCCAGCTTCTGACAAGCAAAGTTGATGGGGGAAGACAGGATCCCTTAACAACTATAATATTTCATTTAACAACGGTGGCAAAAACAAAAGATTGTAAAATCAGGTGCGGCTCACTTAACAACCACTCTGCTTAGCAATGGAAAATCTGCCATAGTGGCGAATATCTGTAGCTCGGGTGTAGGGTGAGGGTGAAGGTTCTTTCTGAGCTTGTGGGTTGATTTCTGACCATTTTGTTACTTGGCTAGGAAACATCTTCAGCGGAGTTTACGGGAATGTCTGTGTCAGAGATCTTCTGCTCAGAAGGTCTTGTGATGGGTCAGGTGTGGCCGTGTCAAGTGAGGGTCTTGTGATGGGTAGGCCGTGTCAGGTGAGGGTCACTGGGAGGTGAACTGCTGGTGGGGTAGGGGGCTTGTGTGGGTTGGTGCCATCTCTGGTTGGTTGTGAGGTTCATTTGGATTCTGGAGGGTTCGTAGGCTGTCTGTTGATGGACTTGCTTGTGAAGTGCCAAGCTTAGATGAACTCCCGAGCTTGTGTAGAGATGAAAGATTTGGGACTGCCAATTGTGGTTGTAAGTCAAGGACTACCTATGCCTCCCTTTCACCTAGCCAGATAGGCTCTCAGGGAAAAATATGGACCAAATTTCTTCCCAGTAATCAAGAATATATTGACAAATGTGTTCCAATTTTCCTGAACCATAGTGAAAGTTTCGAATGGTTTCTCTCCACCTCCAGAGAGGGGATAAAAGGAATAAAGTAAAGAAAGGGAGATAAAATAGTAAATTGGAGATAATTGAGCACCTTGATCAAGGGGGTGCCGTGGATGATAACTAGACCCCAGCAACTGTCACTTAACAATCTTCAGAAGACCCCACCCAAAGAGATAAAATTATGAGTTTTAAGGATTTGGGTTTAAGGTCCAGTTATAAGATTTGCGGCAGCAAAAAAGCATCTGCTCACAAAATGAGTCTCGCTTTGCTTTGTACCAAATTTATTAAATGATATTTAGTTGAGATTAAAAAAGATTTAGTCAACCAAATGATATTTTTGAAATATTAAAATAATGTTATTCTTTACTCGTGATTATTCTAATCCTGCCGTAAAGAAAGTGGAATTCTCCTTTGCAAACATGAACTTATGGTGCTTCGTCTCCAGATATTTGGGTGCTGGGCTTTAAGTTCTGCCACAGAAAAAGAGTCACCTTGACCTCCCTCCTGGCATTTGAGTTTTAGCCAAACTCTGCTTACATACCTGGGAATATCTGCTTGCCATCCAAAGTGCCTAAAATGATACAAATGAATAAAGCTACAGCTGAGCTCTTGCATTTCGCCTCTCACTCTGGATAGCCCAAAACCAAAAATTAATCATCTTCCAGGGTAGCCCCAGACCAACATCCTTTTGTCTAAATCTCAGTTCCTAATCTAGAAATGTCCATTAAAAAATGAGAAGGGGCAGGGAAGGGAGGGAAATAAAAGGGAAAGAAGAGAAAGTTAAGTGTGAAACCCCAGAGGCGCCATTTTACATTGGCAGTGGGGGGTATTCAGGAAGGCACAGTTCTGCAACCAGTGGCTGTGGAATCACTTCCCCTCAGAGAGGGATAGATCAGCTGCAAAAGAGATGCTCTTGCAGCGTTTGCGGTCTCGAAGGACAAAGGAGCTCTGACTTTCTTTCGTCATGCTGGGGAGTGGAAAAGCAAAACAAAGGGATCGCTTGCAGCTTCGTTGGGCACAAGCTGGATGAGCTGCTGTGTCAGGAGCTGCCAGGAGTCAAAAGAATGCCAGGCTTCGGGAAAGAATGCCAGGCTCCGGGAAAAGATCTGGTGATCCCTGGACTGCAGTGGGACGATGGGTTTGCTGACTGTGGTTATGCCATGTTGTGCTTTGTCATCTAACCATACACCTCACGTCGCCTTGGCTTGAATTTCCACTAAGTGAGGGAGGAAGGAAGGAAGGAAGGAAGGAAGGAAGGGAGGAAGGAAGGAAGGAAAAAAAATACAAGGCAGGAAGGAACAAAGGATAAATAGATAGAAGAAAGAGGGAGGGAAGAAGGAATGAAACAGAAGAAAGGGAGGGAGGGAGAGAGTGAGGAAGGAAAGAAGGAAAAGAAAGATACAAGGAAGGAACAAAGGAAAGAAGGATATATAGACAGAAGAAAGAGGGAGAATGAAATAGAAAAAAGGGAGAGAGAACGAGGGAGGAAGGAAGGAAGGAAACACTTCCTTTGCAAAGGCGGAAGGCATGGTCCCAAAACAGGAGGCACTTTGTTTTGAAACCAGAACCAATCACTGTGCTCCAAAAATGAGACGAGAACACTTGGGTTATTTGCAGTTTGAGACAAAACGGCAACTGCGTAGGCTGAATAAGGCAAAGCTGGATTCCCCGCCCTCCTTCCTTCAACGGAATCCAGGGGAACCGATCCCACCCATCCAATCCAGTCAGCTGTCTCTTGGCATGTTAGGATCTTCCTCTTTTTCCCCTAGTCCCCGCCCTAAACTATTTGTGCCTGGTACTACACTGCCCATCTTCTTCCAAGACACCTGCTTGCGACCAGCTGTTTCTGTGGAAATATCCTGGACACCACATTTATTTTATGCAGGTGTGCCAAGAAGCAGTTCCTCTTCCATCAATGCAAAAGTGGAAATGCTGCTTCTCCCATGGTGTCCACAGCTGTTTCGGGAAATGTTATACAGATCGTCCTCGACTTACAACCATTCATTTAGTGACCATTCGAAGTTACGCTGGCACAGAAAAAAGTGACTTTTGACTGTTTTTCACACAGGTGCAGCGTCCCCATGGTCACATGATCAAAATTCGGGCACTTGGCCACGGCATGTATGTCGGACAGTTGCAGCATCCCGGGGGTCATGTGATCACCATTTGTGACCTTCACAGCTGGCTTCCGGCAAGCAAAGTCCATGGGGGATGCCGGATTCACTTAATGACCATATGATTCACTTAACAACTACAGCGATTCCCTGAACAACTGTAGCAAAAGAACCTCAAAATGGTTGTAAAATGGGAGCAAAACTCACTTAAATACTGCCTTGCTTAGCAACGAAAATTTGGGGTTCAACTGTGGTTGTAAATCGAGGACTACCTGTGGTGAAAAAATATTATAAGAAGCATTCCCCCTTTTTCCTCATTCACATAACAGTATGCAAGTAAGAAAGCTTCTTACAAAATCCTTTCCAGCTGCAGGTTGTTGTTTTTTTAAAAAAAAAAGACTACTTGCGTTAAAAATGAGTTAAACGCTTTTTAAGCAGGTCACCATTTTAAATCAATTGAAACGGGCATTGTTTTAAATCAATGTGTTAGTTAATCACCTAAGCTCCTTCTCTGCTAAGCAAAGCTAAATTCTCTCTGTTCTACCAAGCAAATTCTCTCAATTCCACTGAGCAAAGTCACAGAAAAGGTGCAGATTTCACCATCCTAGTCTAATTTATTCAGCACAAAGAGAATAATGATGAATTATGGTGGTCCATTTACCCACCAAAAGCCTCACCCAGCTAGTTCAGATTTTGTTCAAACCCGTCTTGAATAAAACAGACTGAGATTTTGCCTGTTGGTCGGTTGGTTTACGTAAAGAGCACGTCGTCTCGAAACTGAATTATACTACCGACATCTTACCGGATATACAATTGCACATGGATGTGTCTTTGCGAACAGAACTTCGCCAGGGCATGAAGTGATGTCAGAAGCATGCAGCCGTCTAGGATAAGAGGGAGGGTAGCATGAAGCTGGTTACCTGGCGTCTGGAAGTTGATGCGCCTCATCTCCACGGGGTCTTTGGGGTGATGAGGGGTGATCTCAGCGTTATTCAGTAAGCACTTGATCCGGGGCTCGGAGTCTTTGCGTTTGCTGGAGGGAGAAAACAGGAGGAGGCAGGAAAGAAGCCGATGGATCAAGAGAAGGGGCATCAAGCCCCAACAACTATCGCACACAGCTGGAACCTGCAGTGTTTAATCGGGCAAACGATGCTCGACTTTAGACAAATAAATATATGTGACTTTTTTTGAATGAATAATCATTGGACGTCTGGTAGCAGGGAGAATGATATATTAAAACTAAAAACTGTGCTGAGCACCAGAAAATTAAGTCTTTTCAGTACAATTAGTCCTCAATTTAACACTGTAATAGAGGCATAAAACGGGTCAAATTTGGAAGCCATGAGGTTAAGCTCTGTAGTACAGATGCAAGGAGTGCTATCAGCTGCCTCAGCCCTCCTTCTGGCAATTATCTTTATTCATCTTTAATTGTCCTCTGTCTATTTCAGAATTAAAATTGGTTTGTAGTTGTACTGCCAGTTATAGGCCAGTAAGCTTGTCTCTTCCACTTTATTTTCTCCAGTTTTCAGAGGTATTCCTGCAGATTTTCAGCTGCATCAAAAGAGACAGTAAGCATTTAAAACAGAAAAAAACAAACAGACTCTTACCTGTCTGGCTTGCTGTCCAGGGACGCACAAAAAGGGAGTGAGGAAAAAAAAGAAGAAAACATAATATGAGACAGTAGCTGAGAGATTCTCAGTTATCCTTAAACCTTCTAATAGCTCAGGAACCTTCCCAGTTCAAAGCTGATGATCACTTTTGGAAGTTCAGTCTATTTCTGGTCAACATCAGTTGTCCTCCATGAGATGTCTTCCAGATGTTTGGGGTTAAAGCTCTCTCGTGTCCCCCCCACCCCAGTTATCATGTCTGGAGCACACTAGGTTGGAAAAGTCTGAGTTTAGACTAAGGGTTTTCATATATAAATATATATATATATATCCCCCTTTATTATTTTTATAAATAACTTAAGGTAGCAGACTTACTGAATACGCCTTCCTCCTCCTATTCCCAGCAACAACAACCCTGTGAGGTGGGCTGGACTGAGAGATGGACCTGGCTTTGATGTCTAAGGCGGGAGTAGAACACAATGTCTCCTGGTGATTGGCCCAAAGTCACCCAACTGGCTTTCATGGCTAAGGCTGAACTAGAACTCACTGTCTCCTGGTGATTGGCCTGTACCTACATTTAACCAAACTGGGTCTCGGGGTTAGTTTATTTTGCCCAAGGAGACTCAGTCCTTCAAGGGAAAAAAAAATCTGCTTTAAAAAGAAAAAAGGCATAGCCCTGCCCATGGAAGAGGATCCTCACAAACCAAAGAAATGGACACTCTCACTTACTTCTTGTACAGGAGGATTGCAATAACAATGCAGATAATAAAGACTACAGCTAAAACCGGTCCAATCACCCAGATCAGCCCCTCCTCTCCTTCAATCTTGGGCTGGGGATCAGAGCTGTCCATCTGGATGGGATCAGAGAAGGGACTGGCAGCGTACACCTGAAACAGAAATCAAGGGCAACACGCATGTAAAGCAGAGGTGGGAAACTATGGCCCCTTTATGAATGAATTCCTTTTTTTTTTCCAATTCAAGTTTTTTATTTTATTTTTATACTGTTTATACATATCAATGGGTGAATGGTATGATACCTGGGTATCATACATCTCAATACAAATAAACATACTATTACTCTTAATTATTAAATTTCATTTTCATTATTTCATATTGTTTACACGTATCTTTTACTATCACCCTTCAGTTCTGAACCTTTTTGTTCTTTCATATATCTTAACATATTAATACACACACACACACACACATACTATTACTCCCCTCTTATTTCTATCTGTATCTTAACTTTTCCCCATATCTCTACAATATTCAAAGATGTTTTTTTTTAATTAATATTTCCCTTGATTAACTCTTCACATCAATTTATATCAAAATTTCATGCTTCATTCTTTCATTATTCAATGTCTCAGTATACACTTCTAGTACCAATCACAATCGTTTATACTTTTAAAGTACGTCTATTTATGTTCTTTCCAATTCTTCAATCCATATAATTCTACTGTTAATACACGTTTACATTAAAATATATTCTTTCATTATCTAATCGCCCACTGTTAAATTCTAGTATTTCACTGCTAGTCATATTTTTATGCATGTTTAATAATACCATCATTCAAAATCTAGTTTTCCATTTGTTGCTTAGTTCTTATTCCCCTATCTCACTTTTCATATCTGTTTATATTAAAATATTATCCTAATATTATTTATCATACTATATATAAAACAATTATCCAACCTATATAATTCTAATTCTATTTCCCCTTCCTTATCTGTCATCTCTTGCCCACATCCAAACTTCTAATCTTATTTTCTATTTATTTTTAAAAATTATTATTTTTTCTTCTTCTTAAAACCTCGGGTATTTTTTCCAAGTGCTTGTTCACCACTTCGACAAATAGTTCTAAATATGCTTTCCCCTTGGATTTCTTGGGGTCAAAAGTCAACAAAAAGTATTCTCTCACCCAGTTCACACATCATTTACTTTATCCACTCCTGCACTGTCTCAGATGTTCAGACTGTCCCCCAGCTTCATGGCAGCTATTTTTGCTGCCGCTTCTCCTCGTCTTCAGATGAGGGGGCTTTCCTAGTCAGGGAGGAGAGATGCAGCTCTCTTCGACCTGCCAGGCAGTTCCCCTTAACTTCACCACCCCTCCAGGGTGAATATGGCTCCGATTGGAGCTCTCCAATGGGGAGAGTTCGGAACGAGGCCACAGAGCTCGTGGTCCTCGCTTCCGATAGCACCAGAAGTACATCTGGAAGTTCTATGAATAAATTCCTGAGCATAGATGGCTCAGGAATTCTGGGAGTTGAAGTCCACAAGTCATAAAAGGGCCATAGTTCCCCATCCCTGCTGCAAAGGAGGATTTCCCTTTGTCTTCTCATTGGGGAAAGGTAGATGAGGAGTAGAAACAAAGACATGAAACCAACAGTTCTGACTCAGATCAGCAAATGTGAGTGAAAACTCACGTCCAAAACTGTAATCTGGCATTGTAGCTGAGGTATAGAATGCAAGCACTGAAAAAAATGACTTAGGACTAGTTTTCACCCTTACGACCATTGTAGCATCCCCATGGTCACGTGATTGAAATTTAGAAGCTTGGCAATTGACTCATATTTACAACGGATGCCATGTCCCAAGGTCACGTTATCCCCTTTTGCGACCTTCTGACAAGCAAAAGTCAAGAGGGATCCTAGATTCATTTAACAACAGTTTGACTAACAACTACAGTGATTCACTTAATAACTATGACAAGAAAGATTGTAAAATGGGGCAAACTCACTTAACAAATGTTTCATTTAGCAACATGAATTTTGGGCTCAACTGTGGTCGTACGTCGAGGGCTACCTGTAACTGATTTAAATTAGCCACTTGAGATGTGCAAAATTCAGTGATTGGGGAAGGAAAGGTTCCAAAATTCTCCAGAATCAATTCTCCCAGTGCAGTTTATGAGTTTCCCGAAGGAAATCCTCTGAACAAGGACTTTTTCAAGGGGTTCTGGATTCATTTCAAATACAGCAAGCATTTCCTGGGGCCAGTTCACCCTTGAACTGGTGAGTTTTGCACATCCTTGCTGGTTATTATACTGACTCATTTCTGAGTTTGCATACAATTAGACAAAACAGCTAGGCCTGTGCAAAGTGCTAAGCAAAAAGGAAAAAAAACAAAACCCAAACCACAAGGTTAATGTTAAATAAATTCAGCCTGCTGAGTAAATACAGCTTCTACATTTTTAATTGACCTGCCCGAATGGGGGGTGCGATCTCAGTAGGTAGGACAGCCGCATTCAAATTTAATTTAGCCTTTTATGCTCTTGCTCTATTATTGCAGTGTTGGAGAAATTTCGATGCACGTCATTTTTTATTTTTGTACTTTATGCTGCTTATTACTTTTCTATGTTTGGGCTTTACGGATATTGACTTTTAATGCTTTGTAAGATATCTGTTGTAGGAAATCATACCATCTTATCACTTCCCACTGCTCCTCAAAACATTTTTTAGCTGTTTTTATTAGGAGCACGGTAAATTAATATAATTCAGACAAAAGCGATAAAAACACAGAAGAGGACCCATCACAATGTGAAGCTTGTTCGTTTCTGATCTCCATTGAAAGGAGATAGATGTTAACCTATTCAGGCTCTTAAAGGGGCCCTAAGAATTAATGGGGAGTTGCACAATTAACTCACAGCTTCATTGGTCTGCAGAACAGCCAAAACGAAAATGATGTATTTCTGTCCGGCCTCCAGGGCTTTATTTTCGAAGTTGTCATAGCGTTTCATATCCCCAAGGATGAAGAAAGGGGGCAGGATGTGGAAACGGGCTGTGATGTACGCTTTGTGGGGATCCAGCTGACGGGAATGGCGGAGGCTTCGCCGTTGCAGCCTTGAGATCTGCTGAATTAGCTGGAAAAGGAGGAGGAGGATATGTAGGTGAGCTGAGGTGGTTAAGTATTAAGATAAATAAATAAAAGCAGTCCTTGAGTTATGACCATTCATTTAGCAACCATTCAAACTTACAACAAGCACAGAAAAAAAACAACTGACAACCGAACCTTGCCTTTACAACCACCGCAGCATCGCCAAGGTCACCGGATCAAAATTTGGATGCTTGGCAACTAGCATGTGTTTATAATGGCTGCAGCGTCCCGGGGGTCATGTGATCATTTGTGACCTTCCCAGCTGGCTTCTGACAGGTAAAGTCAATGAGGAAAACTGGATTCACTTAATGGCAGCATGATTCATTGAACTACAGTGATTTGTTTAATTTTAGATGATCACTTCTGTCATCTTACATTTGTAAATGTAACTTAGACCAGAGGTTCCCAATCTTGGCAATTTTGTGGACTTCAACTTGCCAAAGTTGGAGACCCCTGACTTAGATGATAACTTTTGAACAGTTCCAATAACAGTAATGCCACCTAGCTCACCATGGATTACTTTGTTAATTAGAAGGCTCTCTGTAGGGTTCATTGTTAAATACTCCCCCCCACCTCCAGGGAAGATACAGTATATAACATCTACAGCATTCCCAGGATCTACTAAGGAAATTACAAGTTCAAAAAACGAAACAAGATGAAATCTCTTAGGACTTTTTCATGGCAAATCCCCATTTACCTCTTCTAAATCCATTTCTTCCGGACTATTGTAAGAATTTTGGAATTGGCCACTCTTAGTTTTCTTCAAGGGTACCACCACAATGTAATATGCTCTGATAATCAAAAGAAGAAAGAAAAACAGGTCAGAGAATATATTAAAAGAAAAAGACCATGAAGGAGAAGAGCTAATCTAGATGGGAAATGTGATTAACGGAGGTAAGACTCAAAGCAGGAAAAATGTATTGGGCTGTCTCACCAATAGTGAAAAATAATGACTGTGGGATCTAGCTTAAAAAATTCCCACAGGATTTCTAGTTAATCCTAGAAAGGTTTCCTCTGGCATTTTATTTCAATAAATAACACGTTTTAGGTTGTTCAGGCAGCAAAACTAGAATGGGACAACTTGCCAAGGCCAATTCACCATAGCCAACTCACCACAGCCAACTCGCCATGGAACAACTCATTGTGGGAAAATTCAACAATTATTTCAGATAATTAAAACATTATGTTATTTTTGTCATTCATATTTCATTTGCTCCCTCCTTTTGCAGCCTTTTGTCAATGATTCTATTCCACCATTTTTCCGATATTAGTGTAACTCTTGTCCCATGGCGAGTTGTCTTGTGACATGTATTGGGCTGTCTCACCAATAGTGAAAAAAATAAAAGTAGGCCATGGGAAGTTGCCCATGAGTTGGCTGTTGCGAGTTGTTCTAGACCCCAACAAAACTGGCCCAGGTTGTAAAAAAGTTTAGATGCAGACAGTGAAAATGTCTGAGTCTGGCTCTAAATGATTCTTTCTGTGTTTTATAACTGAATGGTTCATGGTTCATATGCTTTGATAGCTTCCTGAACCTTGACTATCTTCATAGGTAAAGGCCAAATGAAAACATTGAAAGAGAGAAATGTCAACTGTGTAGCCAGACTCAACGGGGTCCCCCAGTGTATACATACTGAACTGGGGAGTCTGTAGCCCTGACATCTGGCAGATTCACTATCACGTTGCCATCTATTTCGTGTCGGTAAGACACCTCTGGTTTTCTGCTCAGCATATTGGCTGCAGTGGATACCACCACTTTCTGCTGAAGATCTCCTTTCTCGCTTCTCTGGCCCACGAGGGAGAATCGGTAAGATGTTTGTGGCTTTAGGTTGGTGATGAGCTTCTTGGTGGCACTCCCACCCACCTCAATTTCTTGGCCGGTGTTCTCATGACGGATCTGTGAGAAATGGAGGAAGAGGGTATGGAAGAAACTTAATTGGGTCCATGTAAGAAACCCCAAAGAATCCTGCTATATAAGACCAACATTAACCTTCATCTTACAGGTAGTCCTGGTAAGCAGGACCAGAAGCAACAGATGGAAAATAATCAAGGAGAGAAGCAACTTAGAACTAAGGAGAAATTTCCTGATGGTGAGAACAATTAATCATTGGAATGGCTTGCCTCCAGAAGTTGTGGGTGCCCCAACACTGGAGGCTTTTAAGAAGAGACTGGACAGCCATTTGCCTGAGGAAGGAGTTGGACTAGAACAGGGATGTCAAACTCAAGGCCCAGGGCCTGGAATTGGCCCACAGGGTGCTCAGATCTGGACCCTGGAACTGCCCTGGAAACAGCAAATGACCAGCCCGTGGTGCCTCTGCCAGCAAAAACGGAGCTGGCAGAGGGTTGCAGGAGGCTGATGCAGCCAGAAACAGAGCTTGGGAGCCCCTTTTCACTGGCAGAACGCTCAGGCCACCACCGGTGCCCCCAACACGAGTGATGTTGAGCTGGCCACATCCACCCTGGCCATGCCCACCCCGGCCCTCCGAGGTCAAACACAACCTTAATAAAATCGAGTTTGACAGCCCTGGACTAGAAGACCCTGAAGTTCCCTCCCAACTCTGTTATTCTGTTCTTTTATTTACATCAGTTTGTTAACTGGCCATTCAAAATTACAGTCACTGAAAAAGGCGAGTTTTGACTGTTTTTCGGATGACTGTTGTAGCCTCTCCAGGGTCACATGATCAAAATTTGAACACTTGGAAACTGGTATGTATTTATGACAGTTGCAGTGTCCCAGAGTTATGGGATCCCCTTCTGCTACCTTCTGACAAGCAAAGTCAATGGGGAAGCCGGATTCACTTTACAACCGTGTTAACAACTTAACAACTGCATTAATTCACTTAATAGCTGTGACAAGAAAGGTCCTAAAATGGGGCAAAACTTACTTAACAACTGTCTCGCTTAGCAACAGAAATTTTGGGCTCAATTTTGGTTATAAGTTGAGGATTGCCATATTTCCCACAGTAATCAACCAGATGCGTTTAGGAACCCCACAAATAGGATCTGGACACACGGCCTCGTTCTATTTATGTTCCACAGCAGCGTTTCATTGTTTTCATCGACATGTTTGGGAAATCCTACAAATCATTTATGCCTATTATGCCTAGTAGCCATTGAGAATGTCAGCCTCTGTGGATTTTTTCCAGCTGTCCAAATCTTTTTGTCATTACAATGTTGCATAGCAGCAAATTCCCTAATTTAGCTAAACGGATTTCAATTAAGCAGGAAGAAAGAAGTAATTTCTGAAGGGATAATTTGTTTGAAAATGATCTAGGTTGCTTCGGAAGAGGGCGCAGTTTTTCTCCTGTGACAGATTTTTTGAGCAAAATACTGCGGTATCCAAAAATTTATTCGGTCAAAATTATTCCATCAACGGTTTATTCAAAAATTTATTCCAAAGTAATGGTTTTCATTGACTAACCTTTCAAAACAAGGGTGATGACAAAAGCAGGTTGCATGCTATGACATCCCAACACAAACGACACAAAAAGGGATCTTCTTTGTACAACAGAGGCAATCCGGCTGATCCATGGACCAAATTGCCTCTGTTGCACGAAGAACGCAGGATCCCCTTTTTCAAGGATTTCTAGCAGACACTGATATTAAACATGTACCTTGTATGAAATAGGGGAGTTGTAATTTTCAGGAAACTCCCAGCCCAGAAGGACCGATGTCTTGGTAACCATTTTCACTCTGAAGTTTTTGGGAAAAACTGTGGGGAAGAAAAACAGTCAGCAAAAGGGGAGAGCAGGTGACTCGGGAGTGAAAATGGCAGAAGTTGGGATTTCATCAAACGGAGACACGTTTTCTACACACTAGGTGCTACTCCAGTCCCCTAAAGTCACCTCTGGACGCTTGTGCCTCGTGAAAACTCTTATCCACGCCTGCAATACCCTGTTACGCTACCAAAAAACCCCCACAAACCACTTATGATCCCAATGATCCCCTTACAGCATCCCAGTGCAATGAAAATCAACTATAAATTCTCCTGTTTGGCTGCTGAGGACAGAAGCTGTGCATGGAATTGTGCAGGTTTGTTGTCTTAAAAATTGGCTTGCTCAGGTGTGTTTTCTCCTTGATCAGCTTGCAAAATTATAATAATAACGATAATAATAAAGAAAAGAAAGAAAAAGAGATCGAAGAGAGGGAGGGGGGGCAAAAGCTGAAGAAAAAACTCCGCCCACCTGTGATGGCAACTGCTCCGCCCAGCTGTCAATCAAGAGGCTGCCTGGACTGGACTTTAGCAGAAAAAGGAAAAAAAGACTTACCTGCCGAAGGCAAAGGAAAACCACCTGCCTTGTTATGATTAATTGTTTTTAAAAGCCTGCTTGTTTGGTTTTTTTTTTTTTTTTTTAATGGTACTCACACGCCATCTTCAAGCCGGCGAGGAGTTTAGGACTACAGCTGTTTTTGGTTTAGGTTTTGGCTTCTCTGCCTCCCAGGATTCAGTGAGAGACCCTTGGGGCAGAAACTGGCAAGTCCTACCTTGATCCAGAAGGACCGTCCGATATTGAACAGTCGGGCTGTACGGCCCGGGACCTTTACTGGTATGTGCTCGGATTTTAACATCGTAAGCGGTGTTGGGCTTGAGACCGTTCAGGATGTATGAGTTTTCTGGAGAGGGAGGGAGATCTTTCTCCTGGGGGTTTCCCGAAGAGATGGTCTCTCGGTAGGCTACGGTGTACTTGACGATGACCCCGTTCCTCTCGGCTAAGACGGGGGGCAGCCACTTGACCTGGACCGATCTGGAGGTGATGTTGCTCGCCTCGAGAATCTGAGGGTAACCCTTCGGCACATCTTCTGGGATGGTAATTTCTTGCAACGCTTCCTCCCCAAAGCCGGCCCGGCTCTTCACGGCCAGCTTGAAGACGTACGTGGCACCTTTGTGGACATGGGTGGCGGTATATTTGTCCTCCTGGCTGGCAAATTCCAGAGTGGCCAGCGGGTCGACATCTTTGCGGCCGAACTGGAGGCGGTAACCCAGCACTTGGCTTTCGGCTTCCAGAGGGGGTTCCCATTTGACCAGGAGAGAGTTTTCATGAGTGGGATACACGGACAGGATCGGTTTCCCTGGGACTAGAAACCAAAGAGAAAATGGGTTTGCGATGGGAAACAGCCTGCCAGTACGATAAAAAAAAATATTTTTTAACCACAGATTATACTGCGATATATTGCAAATTACATTTTTGTCTGCTGCAAGGATATACAATATTAGATGTTAGGAGAGTTGTGTTAGTCAATGTGCGCCCAAAATCAGGAAGAGTCTGGGAGCACCTTTTCTGGCACACAGAATGTATTCAAATAAAACAGGGGTCCCCAACCTTGGCAACTTTAAGCCTGGTGGACTTCAACTCCCAGAATTCTGGCTGGTATTCTGGGAGTTGAAGTCCTCCAGGTTTAAAGTTGCCAAGATTGGAGGCCCCCTGAAATAAAAGATAGAAAGTTTCTGTCTTTAAATAAAATATGTGAGTTGGAAAAGATGCTTCCAAGATTCCATCTGATTTTTTGTTGTCTTTCTTTCTTTCTTTTTCTTTCTTTTTCTTTCTTTCTTTTTCTTTTTCTTCCTTCCTTCCTTCCTTCCTTCCTTCCTTCCTTCCTTCCTTCCTCTCTCTCTTTCCTCTTTGTTTTATTTCCTTTCCTTCCCTTCTTCCTTTCCTTTTTTCTCTTTTTGCATTTCAACTTTTGAACTTTTAATTAAAACAAATGAGATTAATTGCTTTGTACTTAATAGTCTCCTGATTTCAAGGCTGAGTAACCCGCTTAGATTGTGACCTAGACTCAATAGATACAAAGCATTGGAAATTTGGACTACTGATTGGTTTTATTTTTTAAATCTCTCCCCCACACCCCGGTAACTAGGGAAAGTCTTTTATTTTACACAAATGAATAAAAGAAATGCACAACTAGAAGAAATCAAGTTGAAGACTAGTGTAGAAATGAATCTTAATAATAAAACATGTTTTCTATTTTAACTGCAGCCCAAATTAACCAACTTTGGACATGTGGCACTTTGGAGAAGGCTGTAATACTGGGCAAGATGGAAGAGAAGAGAAGGACCAGCATCAAGGGAGATAAACTCAGTTTACATCAGTGATGGGTGTTTTGTTGGAAGACCTAAAGGACCAGGTTGGGGACAGATTATCCTGGAGAAAATCTACATGATTGCTTAAAGTCAATCCTGATTTGATGGCACACAACCAATCAAACAACTTAAAGATCTAATTCTGATGCTGGGAAAGATGGATGGAAAGAGCAGGACGACCAGCAACGAAGTAGATGGACTCATCCGGTTTTGGTCGCTACAATGTAAAAAAGACGTTGTGATTCTGGAAAGAGTGCAGAGAAAAGCAACGAAGAGGATTAGGAGGCTGGAAGCTACAATATATGAAGAACGGTTACAGGATTTGGGTTTTGTCCAATATAATGAAGAGAAGGACCAGGGTGACAAGAGAGCAGTCTTCCAATATTTGAAAAACCGTCACAGAAATAAGGAGGGTCGACATAGTCTCCAAAACACCTGAAGGCAGGACAAGAAGCAACAGATCAACTAATCTGTTGAGACTCTGGAAAGAGTGCAGAGAAGAGCAACAAAAATGATTAGGGGACTGGAGGCTAAAACATATGAAGAATGGTTGCAGGAACTGGGTATGCCTAGTTTAATGAAAAGAAGGATTAGGGGAGACATGATAGCAGTCTTCCAATATCTCAGGGGTTGCCCCAAAGAAGAGGGAGTCGGGCTGTTCTCCAAAGCACCTGAGGGTAGAACAAGAAGCAATGGGTGGAAACTAATCAAGGAAAGAAGCAACTTAGAACTAAGGAGAAACTTCCTGACAGTTAGAACAATCAATAAGTGGAACTACTTGCCTCCAGAAGTTGTAAATGCTCCAACACTGGAAATTTTTAAGAAAATGTTGGATAACCATTTGTTGAAATGGTGTAGGGTTTCCTGTCTGGGCAGGGGGTTGGACTAGAAGACCTCCAAGGTCCCTTCCAACTCTGTTATTATTATATTATTATTATATTAATCAAGGAGAGGAACAACCTAGAACGAAGGATAAATTTTTGACAGTGAGAACAATTAATCAGTGGAATGACTTTCCTCCAGAAGTGGTGAATGCTCCATAACTGGCGTTTTTAAAGAAGAGATTGGATAGCTATTTGTCCAGAATGGTATAGGGGTTCCTGCTTGAGCAGGGGATTGGACTAGAAGACCTCCAAGGTCCCTTCCAACTTAATTCTTTATTTATAGAAGCAATGTTTGGAGGCAGGAGAAAATCTATCTATGTGTGTGGCTTATCCAAGGGCCTCTGGTGGTTCAACAGACTAAGTCTATCTGTTATTAACCCAGCTGCTTGCAATTACTGCAGGTTCAAGTCCCACCAGGCCCAAGGTTGACTCAGCCTTCCATCCTTTATAAGGTAGGTAAAATGAGGACCCAGATTGTTGGGGGCAATAAAAGTTGACTTTGTATATAATATACAAATGGATGAAGACTATTGCTTAACACAATGTAAGCCGCCCTGAGTTTTCGGAGAAGGGTGGGATATAAATTCAAATTAAAAAAAAAAAAGAGTTGGCACCAACTTGACGGTACATAATCAATCAATTTTAACTATTTCCTTCAAGCTCTTTATCTACACTATTTTCTTTAAAGCCTAATTTCACTATAATCTCATCTCTTTCCATGTTGTATGGCTAACAAGTTGCTTTATGGCTGGATTTCTCTCTATCTGTAGCATTAATCTTTCTCGATCTCTATAGTCGTTCTCCCTGAAACGACAGCATTTTTCCTCCAGAGCTCAATCGGACTTTTACAGGTAGTCCTCAATTTATGAATTTATGAAGTAGTGTAGGGTACCCTGTCTAAGCAGGGGGTTGGACTAGAAGACCTCCAAGGCCCCTTCCAACTCTTGTGATTCTATTCTATGACCACAACTGAGCCCAAAATTTCTGCTGCTAAGCAAGACAGTCGTTAAGTGAGATTTGCTCCGTTTTACGAGCTTTCTTCGCCAGAGTTGTTCATTGAACCACTGCAGTTGTTAAGTGAATCAGATGGCCATTAAGCAGATCCAGCCTCCCCCACTGACTTTGTTTGTCAGAAGGTGCGAAAGAGGATCTCATGGGATCCTGCAACCGTCATAGATATAAGTCAATTTTGATCACCTGACCATGGGGATGCTGCAGCGGTCATTAACTGTGAAAAATGTCACTTTTTTTCTGTGCTGTTGTAACTTCGGTCACTAAAAGAGCAGTTGTAAACCGAGGACTACCTATAATTCAATCTATGTTTATAAGTGTCTGTTTTCTTATTCGTTTCTCATCCAAAATCTGCTCTTTTCCCCATCTTTTCAGTTTATTTGTCCCTGACTGGATTTTTTTTTTATCCTTCTCCTCCCCCCCCCCACTAATTTTTACTGCCTCTGGAGAGAAAGAGTTAATAATAATAATAACAGAGTTGGAAGGGACCTTGGAGGTCTTCTAGTCCAACCCCCTGCCCAGGCAGGAAACCTTACACCATTTCAGACAAATGGTTTATCCAACATTTTCTTAAAAATTTCCAGTGTTGGAGCATTTACAGCTTCTGGAGTCAAGTTAAGAGAGCTTTTCCCTCACTTCTGAGGGAAGGGATAAAATGCTTCTTTTCTCCCCAGTTTTTTCAGCCGTGGCCTCCTTTCTGTGTGGCCTCTCCTCATCAGGGCAGTCTATCTTTCAATCTGCCTCTTTATTTGACTCCTTGTGTTTGGCTCTCTTTATTTAGCTTCCTCTTCAAAATGGCCGTGGTGGCAGAGTCCTCAGGCAGCCATCTTGTCTTCCCCTTCTTCTTGCCCCCTGCCCAATGCCTCCTGTCAATCAAATGCTTTGATTGGCTGCTGCCGTTTGGCTGCTGTCGTCTGATTGGTCGCTGGGTTGCCTTGACGATGGGGGGAGGGCCAAGAGAGGGAGGGGAAGCAGGAGTACAGGTACTGATCACCTGTTCGGACAGGTGATGCTTCCACACCTGTAATCCCCAACCTTGGCAATTGTATGGTGTAGTTCTTTATTTATTAGATTTCTAGCCCACTTTTATTACTGTTTATGAGTAACTCAAGGCGACGAACATACAGATAGTCCTCGACTTACAACAGTTCATTTAGTGACCTAAGTTCCAACGGAACCGGAAAAAAGGGACTTATGACCAATTTTCACACTTTGGTCACGTAATCGAATTTCAGATGCTTGGCAACTGGTACATATTTATGACGGTCACAGTATCCCGGGATCATGTGGATCCCCTTTTGCGACCTCCTGATAAGCAAAGTCAATGGAGGAACCAGCTGCACTTAACAACCGTGTCACTAACTTAACAACTGCAGCGATTCACTTAACAACGGCGGCAAGAAAGGTCGTGAAATGGGGCAAAAATTCACTGAACAACTGTCCTGCTTAGCAACAAAAAAAAATGGGGCTCCACCGTGGTCGTAAGTAGAGGACTACCTAGACATAATTCCTCCTCTTGTTTTCCCCACAACAACAACCCTGTGAGGTGGGCTGGGCTGAGAGTGGGGTGGTGGGCTGGCCCAAAGTCACCCACTTTCAGGGGTGAAATGCTCCCGGTTCGGACCGGATCGTGTGATCCGGTAGCGATGGGGGGCAGGTAGTTCAGAGAACCGGTAGCAAAAATCCCTGCCCCCTCCTCACTGTTCCTCTTCTCTGTCCCTGAAACTCTCGGTGGTGATATAGCTGCACTTCAAAGGGCCGCACTACAGCTGATCAGCGCTGTAGGTGGCTAGTAGACCGGTGCCTCTATTTTTTAAAAATGTAGACCGGTGCGCTTCCAAAAAAAGGCAATTAGTAGACCGGTGCCTTTATTTTTAAAAAAGGTAGACCGGTGTGCTTCCAAAAAAAGGCAATTAGTAGACCGGTGCCTCTATTTTTAAAGAAGGTAGACCGGTGCGCTTCCAAAAAAAGGCAATTAGTAGACCGGTGCCTCTATTTTTAAAGAAGGTAGACCAGTGCGTTCCCAAGTTTTGTATGCTTTGTTTATTATTTTTATTATTTATTATTATTGGCCATGCCCATTCAGTCACCTGACCCACCAAGCCACGCCCACCGGGTCACCTGACCACTAAGCCACGCCCACCAATTAAGCCATGCCCACAGAACTAGTAGAGAAAATTTTTAGATTTCACCCTTGCCCACTTTGCTTTCATGCCTAAAATGGGATCCCCAGAATTCCTCAGCCAGCTTCTACGAATGGCTGGTTGGGGAATTCTAGGAATTGAAGTCCACATATTTTACAGTTGTCAGGATTGAGATCTACTGTGGGAAGCACCCCCAGTTTGAGAAAGGAAACTCCAGAGCTTCAGTATCTGTGAAAAGAGAGTGGTCCATGAAGAAAACACCCTTCCAGGGAATGCATTTCATCTTCCAACTGGGCTTAGTCTTAAATCAAGGACTAGCTATATTGCTTTTATCTAATAAATTATACTGAGTGCCAATGGGGAAAACAGCCAGTACATGAATTAATTATCTTATCCAAACATTTAGCAGTGCAAAAGAAATCCAGTGATAGGTGACCCACTGCAAAGATTTTAGGGGGGGGGGAAACATTACCTGAAACGTTGGGAAATATAATTAAAAATTATCATTTTGAAGAAGACAGACATTGAGCATTTAGCTAATTGCTGATCGCCTGAAAAGGCTGTTGCTCTGTGTTGCTTCTATTGATGCCTCATGAAAGATTTTTTTTTTTAAAAAAAAGACTACTTCCACAAATGGCTTAATATTGATAAAGTTAATGTTATGAAAAGTAATGTTCATAAATATTAGGCACATCAAGGGGTTTTGTTGAATATTTCGGCTGGAATATCCCCTCTGATTTGGAGGGGGTGAAGATGGAAATAAGGAGATTTATGGGGACTGATGTCAAAAAAGGGAAGAGAATGATACAAAACGCCATCCCCATTTTTGTCCAAGCGAAGTATGCAATCAATAAAGGAGAATTATTTGTAGCCCAGGGTTGACATGAGGGATCCTTGGCGCTCTCTGAGTTTGGTTGTTTTCTTGCAAATGTCTCATTACCCAACTAGCTAACATCATCAGTGCTAGAAGGGGGGTGGGGAAGAAGGAGGAGGAGAAGGAAGACTCTGGGTTTTTTGGTGCCCTCTGAGCTTGGTTGTTTTCTTGCAGATGTTTCACGACCCAAAAATAGCTAATATCATCAGTACTAGAAGGGAGTGGGGAAGGAGGAGGAGGAAGAGGAGGAGGAAGAGAAGGAGGAGGACGAAGATTGTGGGCTTGGTTGTTTTTTTACAGACTTTTTTGCGAACTAGATAACCTGATGATTTTGTCACTGACA
Source organism: Ahaetulla prasina (assembly GCF_028640845.1). NCBI lineage: Eukaryota > Metazoa > Chordata > Lepidosauria > Squamata > Colubridae > Ahaetulla > Ahaetulla prasina. The sequence goes on along the minus strand of NC_080539.1, from coordinate 371,540,250 downwards.
AAAGATCACCGCAGATGATCTTACGTGGGTGGGTACAGCTAGTCCTTGACTTAGCTGTTGGCAGAATTCAACAGAAATATATTTTAATCGTCACGTTATCCATCTATCCTGGCAAGCTTCTATTTCATTACTTTAGGCAGACTATAAATTCTATACTAAACTACTTGCTCACTGCCTTAAATTAATTACAGTCAAACAGCTACCTCTGCATCAATCCAGATGCACGCCAAACACAATAACACAGCGAGCTCAGATGGATAGTTATTAAATGTAATATAGTTTTGTAAAAATAATTCGATTCTCCATTTCATATGATTTCAAGATAACAGTGAAAGGGCGGTTTCTGGTAACTAACCATAAAAATAAAAAGACAAATAAAAACTAATAGACTATGTCAACATGTAGAGAAAATTCAATATGCCCGATACAGGAATATTAATGTGGAAGCTGTGAATACAGCTAGTACTCAACTTACAACAGTTCATTTAGTGGCCGTTGGAAGGTACTGAAAAAAGTGACAAGACCATTTTTCACACATACGACCGTTGTAGCATCCCCATCGTCACATGATCAAAATTCAGATGCTTGGTACTCATATTTATGACAATTGCAGTGTCCGGGAGTCACATGATCCCCTTTTGCGACCTTCTGACAAGCAAAGTCAATGAGGAAGCCAGATTCACTTAACAACCGTGTTACTCACTTAACAATTGAAGTGATTCTCTTTAACAACGGTGACAAGAAGGGTCGTAAAATGGGGTAAAACCAACTTAACAAATGTTTTGCTTAGCAATGGAAATTTTGGGCTCAGTTGGGGTCGTAAATTGAGGACCACCTATATAATATATTGTAAAAGATACACACACACACACACACACACACACACAAACACACACACAAAATCAGTAAACACTTTGCACCAACACTCTGGAACAAACTCCCCCCTGGCTTACGTCAACTGCCTGATCTTCGGACCTTCCGTCGTGAGCTTAAAACATATTTATTCATTCAAGCAGGACTGGCATAAATAGTTGATTTTAAATTGGGGTTTTAATAATATTTTAAATTTTTAATTGTTTTAATTATCGGCCGCATAGTAATAGTTCATTTTAAATTCTTTTAATTGTATATATTCTGTGTTTTTATTCTGGCTGTACACCGCCCTGAGTCCTTCGGGAGATAGGGCGGTATATAAATTTGATTAAATAAAATAATAATAAATAAGCAGGACTGGCATAAATAGTTGATTTTAAATTGGGGTTTTAATAATATTTTAAATTTTTAATTGTTTTAATTATCGGCCGCATAGTAATAGTTCATTTTAAATTCTTTTAATTGTATATATTCTGTGTTTTTATTCTGGCCTGAGTCCTTCGGGAGAAGGGCGGTATAGAAATTTAATAAATAAATAAATAAATAAATAAAAATAAAATCTCAGTTGTGCATTCCTCAAAAAAAAAAAAAAAAAAAAAGCAAAGAGGAAAATGAGAAAAATGAGAAAAGAACAAAGAGGGAAGAAAAAGAATATTTTGGGGGGTATCACAGCTATCCATGAAGACCAGGAGAAACATCAGAAGACTGCATTTGGTCTCTCCCACCAACTGTCAAATTCTAATTTTCAAAAGATTTTCAGACTACTCACTGGACAAGTAGTCCTCGACCTACGACCACAACGGAGCCTACCCATTGCAGTCTTAAAGTCATGATGGTCATAATACAAGTTAGTCACGTAACCAACCCGAGTTTATGGCATTTTTTTTTTAAGGCAGAGGTGGTAATCGTCGAGTGCGAATGCCACGGATGTTATGTGACGGGCCCGAAGTTCAGTCATGTAGACTGCGGAAAGCCCCACACTGGATCTAAATAGCTCAAAGGTAGGTCTGTTGTAACTTTGAACGGTTGCTGAGACTGGTCGTAAGTCGAGGACTAATCTTTAGACAAGGGTCCTGTAAGGTTGCTTAACAAGACCCAACCTTCTGGGACGCTCACCTGCTCCCTTGGTCACGACCGGTTTCGGCTTGCTCCGGGCCCCGTCCCCTTTCATGGTGTAGGCGGCCACTGTGATTGAGTAGGTGGTCTCTGGCTGAAGTCCAGAGATGATCATTTCCTGAGGAATGAGGAATTAAAGCAAAGAATTAAAACAAAATAGCCTTCCTTCCTTCTTTCCCTCCCTTCCTCCCTTCCACCCTTCCTTCCTCTTCCCTTCCCTTCCCTTCCCTTTCTCTTCCTTGGGAAAATAACCGGGGTCCAGCATGCAAGACACAGCACAAAGCAATCCTTGACACATCACATCACATCACATCACATCACAAGGAAACGGGGATGGGTGAGGAGGAAACCACACGTTCTCCATACCAAACACACAACTTGCAATGAAATCAACCCCCGTATTTTAAACCCGAAAGCTTTGAATAGGGAGGGCTACGTTCTTCCCCATCATCACAGAAAATGGTCTTGTCAATGGGGACTTTTGTGGGTTCCACGAAGGGGCAGAACCCCAAAAGAAAAAAGAAAAAAGTCACTGTACTCAACCAAATTGACTGCAGAATAACAGAGTTGGAAGGGGCCTTGGAGGCCTTATAGACCAACCCCCCTGCTGCAGCAGGAAACCGTATACCATTCCAGACAAACGGCTGTCCAATCTCTTCTTGAAAGCCTCCAGGGATGGAGTGATCACAATTTCTGGATGTCAGCCGTTCCAGTGAGTGATTGTTCTCACTTTCAGGAACCCTCCTTTCTGTGATAGCCTGTCAAATATTGGAACACTGCTATCCTGTCTCCCCTAGTCCTTCTTTTTATTAAACCAGACATACCCAATTTCTGTAACCGTTCATCGTATGTTTTAGCCTCCAGCCCCCTAATCATCTTTCTTGCTCTTCTCTGCACCCTTTCTAGAGTCTCAACATTTTTTTTTTTTGGTATCTTTTGAAAATTCCTTGTTTTGTTGGGGGTGGAAAATTAGAGAACGAAAAATAGCAAGAGCTTTACTTTTTTTAAAATTTATTTGAATTTATATCCCGCCCTTCTCCGAAGACTCAGGGCGGCTTATACTATGTCAAGCAATAGTCTTCATCCATTTGTATATTGTATACAAAGTCAACTTTTATTGCCCCCAACAATTTTACCCACCTTATAAAGAATGGAAGGCTGAGTCAACCTTGGGCCTGGTGGGACTTGAACTTGCACTAATTGCAAGCAGCTGTGTTAATAACAGACAGACTTAGTCTGCTGAGCCACCAGAGGCCCTTAGTTTAGAACTTTTAGTTTCTATAGCACAAAAAACAGCTGCTTTGAGAATAATAAGCCCCAAAGTTAAATTTTACAATCCCTGCAATTTACAACAGCTAGGTCTGCACAAAGGATACACTTGTTTTGGTTTAACCCTTGTGTCTTAACTTGGTTTAGCTGGGTTTGCACAGCGGCACATTTATATTAGTTTAATTTGTATATTAAGCTGTTTTAACTGGGTCTGCACAAGGCCAACCTTACGCTGGTTTAACCATCACTTGTTAACTTAGTTTAACACGGTCCGTTTCTTTGCACACTTATGTTGATCTATCCATCACCTCTTAAACGACTTTAACAGGGTCAGCACATGTTGGTTTAACCTTCACCGCTGAAGCTAGCTTAACAGGATCTGCACCTCTGCCCACCTATGTTGGTTTAACTCTCCTTTCTAGAGCTGGCTTAACAGGGTTTGCATCTCTGTAAACCTCAACTCTCATCTAAGCTAGTTTAACAGGGTCGCTGCACACTTATGTTGGTTTAACTTTCATTTCTTAAGCTAGTTTAACACAGCGGTGAAATGTAAAATTTGTTACTACCGGTTCTGTGGGCGTGGCTTTGTGGGGGCGGGGTTAATGTGACTGGGGGGTGTGGCCAACTTTTTTTTTTTACTTTTAAAAGCATTTTTTCTACAACCTCTTCGGCCGAAGAAGTTGTAAAAAATGCTTTTAAAAGGCTCTGATGATCCCAGCTGAGTTGCCTGATCGTCAGGGGCTTTTGTTTTCTTTTAAAAGCATTTTTTTTGCCTTTAAAAGAAAAAAAAAGCCTCTGACGATCAGGCAACTCAGCTGGGATCTTCAGAGGAGCCTTTTAAAAGCTTTTTTTTAAAATAACATAACATAATAACAGAGTTGGAAGGGACATTGGAGGTCTTCTAATCCAACCCCCTGCCGAGGCAGGAAACCCTACACCATAGGCAAGAAACCCTACACCGTGGAGTGTACGAAACCCTACAACCTCTTTGGCCGAAGGGGTTGTAGAAAAAATGCTTTAAAAACTCCTCTGACAATCAGCTGAGTTGCCTGATCGTCAGAGGCTTTTCTTTTCTTTTAAAAGCATTTTTTTTGCCTTTAAAAGAAAAAAAAAGCCTCTGACGATCAGGCAACTCAGCTGGGATCTTCAGAGGAGCCTTTTAAAAGCTTTTTTTTTTAAATAACATAACATAACATAATAACAGAGTTGGAAGGGACATTGGAGGTCTTCTAATCCAACACTCAACACCATGCCTCTTGTGGCTCAACAGGCTAATGCAGTCTGTTATTAACACAGCTGCCTGCAATTACAATTACTGCAGGTTCGAGTCCCACCAGGCCCAAGGTTGACTCAGCCTTCCATCCTTTATAAGGTAGGTAAAATGAGGACCCAGATTGTTGGGGGCAATAAAAAGTTGACTTTGTATATAATATACAAATGGATGAAGACTATTGCCTTACACAATGTAAGCCGCCCTGAGTCTTCGGAGGACGGGATATAAATTAAAACAAAAACAAAAAACCCTGCCGAGGCAGGAAACCCTACACCATGGGTTGTACGAAACCCTACAACCTCTTTGGCTGAAGAGGTTGTAGAAAAAATGCTTTTACGTCAAGTGCCTGATCTTCGGACCTTTCGCCGTGAGCTGAAAACACACTTATTTATTCAAGCGGGACTGGCCTAATATTTTTAAATTTCAACTGGGGTTTTATCATCATTTTAGGGTTTGGAATTTTAAATTTTAAATTTTTAATACTGGCCATTTTTTTCTAATTTGCTCGGTTTTAAACTGTTGTTTTAATTGTACATTTTTTATATTTTTTATCTCTTGGCTGTACACCGCCCTGAGTCCCTCGGGAGAAGGGCGGTATAAAAATTTAATAAAACTAAAACTAAACTAAACTTTTAAAAGCCTCTGATGATTTAAATAATAAATAAAATAAAATCCCAGCTGAGCCGCACAATCATCAGAGGCTTTTCCCCCCCCTACTTTTAAAAGCATTTTTTTTGTGGAAGAAAAAATGATTTTAAAAGTAGGAAAAAAAAAAACCCCTCTGATGATCGCGGTGCTTAGCTGGGCGTGGAAGTGGGGGTGCGCGGGGATTTTTGCTACCGGTTCTCCGAACCACCCGCCACCATCGCTACCGGATCAGGCGATCGGTCCGAACTGGGAGCATTTCACCCCTGATTTAACAGGGTCTGAACAAGGGCGCACCTATGCTAGCCTAACCCTCGCCAAGTTTAACAGCATCTGCACCTCTGCACACTCACGCTGGTTCAACCCTCCTTTCTAACTCCCTTTGCCTCCCTCCTCCAGATTCCATGCAAAGAAACCAACCCAACATTCAGGGAAGCTGAAGCACATCAAGCACCACAAAACTTAACGGGGCGGGGGGGGGGGGAGAGGGAGAGGAAGTGGGGAGAGAAAGGGAGATACTCAAAACCATGCCATCACTAACAAAAACGAAGGGGGCCAAGAACAGACCATCACAATGGAAGCGTCTCAACTTACGTATTCTGCAGTATCATCGGTTTCCCACTGAACAAAAGAAGGTAGGCAGGTGAGGATGAAAAGGGGAAAGAGAAAGAGAAGTGAGGTGATGGGGGGAGCACGGGGAGGGGGATGCCTGGGGAAAGGCCAGCGCTCAGAAGGCCCCCCCCCGAAGCTGCTGGGGTGAAGTGGCGGTTGGGGGTGGGGGGGTGGGGAGAGATCGGTGAGGTTAGTTAGTAGAATGCATGACTCTGGTTTAATGGAGCCATAGGTTGGGATGGGGGGAGGCTGAACTGGGCTGGAGAGAGTGAGATTTTCAGAATTATAGACAGTCCTCGACTTACAGCCATTTCATTTAGTGACCGTTCAAAGTTACAACAGCACCACTGCGACAGACAGCGCAAACCTTCATAAATACACGCCAGCTGCCAAAGCGGGCAAATTTTGATATCCGGTGACCACGGGGATGAAAACTGGACCTAAGTCACTTCTTTTTTTTTTTTTTCCCCAGTGCCGTCGTAACTTTGAATTACGGTTGTCAAGTCGAGGAGTATCTGTAAGCATTTTCAATGCTTGCCTGCAATTCCTTCTTCGACCATGGGCTGCTGCGACTGCCCTTTGAAATCTGGAGAAAGGGCTTCCTTTGGGTCAATTGCCTGATTAAGGCGAGGAGGCTTTTCATCAAAATCATGAGGACTAGGATCTTTCTACGGGAGAGATGCAACTACATCCTTGCTTGGCGTGTAAACATCACTGCTTGGCACCTCCAGGTACTACTGGAAATGGCTTCTACCTTACACTGCTTCGGGTGAGAATAAATAAACTCTCCTTGGCACCAGATCATTATAGGAAGTCCTCGTTTAAGGACCGTTCATTTAGCGACGATTCTAAAGTTACAGAGATGCTGAAAAAAGTGACTGGTCCTCATACTTATGACCATCCCAATATCTTGTTGTTTGATGCACAAAGGCAGGAGCGGGTGACTGGAAAAACCGGGCAATTTTACAGATAGTCCTCATATTACGAGCACAACTGAGCCCCAACAAGCGAGACGGTTGTTAAGTGAGCTTTCCCCCCCACTTGAGGAACTTCCTTGCTAGCGTTGTTAAGTGATTCACTGCAGCTGTTAAGTTAGTCACCCGGTTGTTAAGTGAATCTGGCTCCCCACTGACTTTGCTTATCAGAAGTCGGCAAAGGGGGATCTCGCATGACCTTGGGACACTGCAACCGTCATAAATATGAGTCAGTTGCTAAGCGGCTGAATTCTGATCACATGACCATGGGGATGCTGCAACGGTCGTTAAGTGTGAACCGGTTGCCAAGCGTCTGAATTTTGACCGCATCATCATGAAGATGATACAAAGGTCCCAAGTCCATTTTTCCCCAGCGCTGTTGTAACTTTGAACAGTCACAAAATCAACCATTTTGTCTACTTAGATGACATTCTTGTAAGTCAAGGACTACCTGGAGGAAAGGATGGAGGGGAAAACTCGGTTTTTCAAGATCCCTGTTGTAAGTCGAGGACCCCCTGTAGTAGCCAGAAGTCAAAAGTTGACTCAGGCACCGAAAAGAGGAGGAGGAGGAGGAGGAAGAGGAGAAAAATGAAACGTCTGTTGTTAATAAGCTGTGGGGTTGCCTTGAGTTCGAATTGAGCCACGAGAAGCGCCTTGTCACCCAAAAGGAGAGATCCCCAGTCCCACCCCCTCTCACCTGAGCATCAGCCAACATGACGTCCTTGATCTGGGGCAACCCACTGGCTTCGCCGTTCTCCATGCGTACGTAATGCACTTGGTAGCCACGTATTTGTCCGTGTTGGCGGTTCTGGACTGGGGAGCGCCAGAAGACTTGGATGGCCGTTGAATTGAGGACTTCCACCTCCACCTTGCGAGGTGGGGCGCTGGGCACTGGAAAGCGAGAAGGGAGGAGGAAGAGAGAGAAGAGGGAAAGGGGAGAGAGAGAGAGAGAGAGAGAAAGAAAAGGGTCCGACTTTAATAGGAGGAATCGGTCATTGAAAACGGCCAGCGAAAGCCCGCCTGGTGTTTGGGCAGAACGGAAGATGCTGGCTGGGCCCCCGATTTTGCGTATCCGGGTGCCCATCGAGAGCCGCAACTCACAACTGTGATGCGGTGGCCGAAACTGGCCAGTTTGTTTCTCTCTGCGTGTTCGTGTAAATTCATAGACATAGGTCGTCCTCGGCGTATGATGACATTTCAGCCCAAAATGTCTATTCTTAGGAGAAACAGTCGTTAAGCGAATTTTGCCCTGTTTAACGACCTTTCTTGTCACAGCTCTTAAGTAAATCACTGCGGTTGTTAAGTGAGTCACACGGTTGTAACCCATGGAATCGGCTTGTCAGAGGGTCACAAAAAGGGGATCACAGGACCCCAGGACACCGCAACCGTCATAAATAGGAGTCAGTTGCCAAGCATCTGCATTTTGATCACACAGCCACGGGGATGCTGCAACGGTAGTTAAGTGTGAAAAACGGTCATAAGTCACTTTTTCAGTGCCATAACTTTGAATGGTCACTAAATGAACCGTTGTAAGTCAGGGACTATCTGACACTACAATATCTCAAACCAGGTTATTAATCTCTTTCGATCTGTGTCCTGCTCCCCCATACAGATAATCCTCAATTTACAAAAAATCATTTAGTGACCATTCAAAGTTACAACGGCACCGAAACAAGTGACTTACGGTCCTGTTGTGCCTCGCTCGCCCCCACCGCCGCAGCCGGGCCCCTCTCATCTCCTGCTATCTCAGCCAGAGACTGATAGTGCAGAAGAATGTCCTGGCATGCCTCCAGCCCCCAGCCCTGGCACCATGTCCGGACAAACCGAGCAAACAAACCTCCCTCCGATAGCATGTGCGCCTGAAGCTGGGATTACCGGCAGCTGGGGACGAAACGATGCAATGGATAGATCCACGCTTCCGGAGAATGGAGAGGCGACGTCAGCAAAAGGAAGGGAGGGGCAGGCCTGGATAAGTGCTGAGTCATGGAGCCACACCCCATGGCCTATATAAAGGATCTGCTTTCTGGCATTCTTTGAGTCAGGCAGAGTCTAACTTGGATTGCTGAAGTCACATCCTGGTCTCCTGCCTGCCCTGAGAACTCTGACAAAACTTTGGCAAAGCTGCAGAGGCTTCGCAGCCACGCTTGATAGGGACTTCCCCGACCCGGCCGTCAGAGGAGGAGTGGGACACGACAGGACCATTCCTCCCACTTAGGACCGCTGCAGCATCCTCCTGGTCATGTGATCAAAATTTGGGTGCTTGGCAACCGGCATGTATTTATGTCAGTAACATGATCACCACTTGCAACCTAATGCAGTGAGCCATGTGCAGATCTGAGACATTGGAGAAACAAAACAACCACTTCACCAACCCATGGCACAACATAGGAGAACAAACCCATCCGGAACGATTCAACGTTTGAAAGACAAAAGGCCACTCTTTTGAAGACAGCAAAAAAAAGGTAATAAAATAGGGTGTGACTCGCTTAAGAACCGTCTTGCTTAGCCACAGAAATTCTGATCCTGATTGGGGATCTACCCGCGTTAACCGGTGGAGAGGTTTTATCGTTGATATATTTGCGGGTATGTTTTACACTGGATGTTTTAATGGTTGTACGTCACCGTGAAACCAATGGAAAGAACCGGGTATATAAAATTAAATTCAGAAAGGCTTTTCCTAGCTTTATTTGGAGAAGGGAAGAATTCTAGCTGGCATTTCCCCCAAGTATTCTGACTCTGAACTGTTCCCAGGAAAAAATAATAATGCTTAATTATTCAGTCTCTTCCCTATGGCAACCTAACAGATCAGCCGGTGAAAAACCAGCCATCAACTTATCTCGGATTTAAATTTCTTTGTATACTGCAGCTATTCCTTCTACTCCGATAGCACGTCAATTTTTTTTTTCCTTCCTCTTAAATTTGGATTATTTGGGGGAATTGCTAATTCCTAAGAAGAAAGGGAATAAAATTCCCCTTTAAAATACCCTCAAAGTTGGGCCGGATCAAAGTCAGAATTTTTTTAAAGCAAAGGGCAAAAGGCATGCTGATCGCCCTGGGGCAAAATTATTGGTAGAATAATTATCGTAAGTCTTTTATTTATTTACATTTATACCCCGCCCTTCTCCGAAGACTCAGGACGGCTTACATTGTGTTAAGCAATAATCTTCATCCATTTATATATGATACAAAGTCAACTTTTATTGCCCCCCCAACAATCTGGGTCCTCATTTTACCTACCTTATAAAGGATGGAAGGCTGAGTCAACCTTGGGCCTGGTGGGACTTGAACCTGCAATAATTGCAGGCAGCTGTTGTTAATAACAGACTGTTTAACAGGCTGCGCCATTCAAGGACCCTTTGATTTACAACCATTCGTTTAGTGACTGTTTGCATTTTTCACTTTTACGACCGTTGCAGCATCCTCACGATCATGCGGTCAAAATTCAGATGCTTAGACTCATATTTACGACGGTTGCAGTGTCCCGGGAGTCACATGATCCCCTTTTGCGACCTTCTGACCAGCAATGGGGAAGCCCGATTCACTTAACAACCGTGTTACTAACTTAACGACTGCTGTGATTCACTTAACTACGGCAGCAAGAAAGGTGGGGGCAAAAAAAATGGGGGCAGAATTCACTTAACGTCTGTCTTTGCTTAGCAACGGAAATGCTGGGCTCAATTGTGGTCATAAGTCGAGGACTGCCTGTATAACTCAAAACATTTTAACTAGGTTAAAAGCAGTGATGGGATTCAAGTAATTTAACAACCGGTTCTCTGCCCTAATGATTTCTTCCAACAACCAGTTTGCCAAATTGCTCAGAAAGTTAACAGCCGGTTCTCCCGAAGTGATGCGAACTGGCTTTAATCCCCACCACTGGTTAAAAGTAGGATTCTCTGGAATCTTACTTGGAAGAACATAGGACCTTGGAAGAACATAGGACGTCAGGCAACAAATTGCAGGGTTGTCATATAGACAAAGAAGGCACAACAATTTCTAGTAATCACTCAACCATCCAGCTGTGGCTGAAAACGTGAAGATTCACAACCGGTTAATCTTCGTTCCTGAACTTTCATAAATTCAACCCTGTAGTTTTCGGGAGAGCAATTTGGAAAGGATTTTTCACTGCTTTTTCTAGGATGTTTTTATTTATTTATTTATTTATTTATTTATTTATTTATTTATTTATTTATTTATTTATTTATTTATTTATTTTTTAGATTTTTATACCGCCCTTCTCCCGAAGGACTCAGGGAGATTAACAGCCAGATTACAGCCAGATTAAAAACAGTACAATATACAAATTAAAACAAAATTAAAACAACATATTCTATAAATGGCCGAAAATTTAAAACCGTCAAATTTGACCCATAAAATTCATAAAAATACCCCAATTAAAATTATTAAAATTCAAAAAGTTTAAAAAACTAAGCCAGTCCCGCTTGGATAAACAAGTTTTTGCTTGTTTTTGAGGGATTTCTCAATCTAACCTACACTGGGATCTCCTGGTGGCCTCCTATCCAGGGATAAATAATAAGGGACCTTTCTTAACTTTGAGGGGGGAATCAGGCAAAGTCAGGTATGAAAAGTGACAAGGACCAGCTAGCATTCTAGCCGCTAGTGGTTAGTCATCATAACTTGGTTACCAGGATACACTTCAGCTGAGGAAGATTTTATTCAGGTAAATAAAAATGGATGGGCATGAGAACAGAGCAACAGCTTCCTTTAAGAAAAGCAGATTGTTCCATATACAGGTAGTCCTCGACTTACAACCATTTCATTTAGTGACCGCTCGAAGTTACCACGGCACTAAAAAAAAAAAGTGACTTATAACCATTTTTTTCCACACTTAACGACCCGTTGCAGCGTCCCCCCCATGGTCACGTGATCAAAATTCAGACGCTTGGCAACTGACTTACATTTACGACCGTGGCAATGATCCCCTTTTGCGACCGTCTGACAAGGAAAGTCAATGGGGGAAGCCGGATTTGCTTAATAGCCGTGTTACTAACTGAACAACTGCAGTGATTCTCTTAACAACCGGGGCGGGTGGGGGGAGGCTAAAGAAAGGTCGTAAAATGAGGCAAAACTCACTGAACAAATGTCTCTCAACAGAAATTGTGGTCGTAAGTCAAGGACTACCCTGTAGTTCAATAGAGCCACAAAAGACACTTTAAATCAATGTTTCTGCAACTTGGCTGCTTTCAAATGTATGGACTTCAACCCCCAGAATTCCCCAGCCAGCTTTGCTGGCTGGGGAATTCTGGGAATTGTAGTCCATACGCTTGAAAGAGGCCATGTTGCAGAAACGCTGCTCTGAATTCTGAGAATGAGTTTTTATTGTCCCAGGGAAATTGGCACGACAATATTTTTTTACACCGCCCTGAGTCCTTCGGGAGAAGGACGGTATAAAAATCGAATAAAATAAATAAAATAAATAAATAAATTTTTATATTTTCTCCATTATCCAGCTGACGTTTGGCCGTTCTACTACGTCCTTCCCAGAGAGTGTGATAAATGAGATGCTCAAAAATAAATAAAGTGCCACTAGAAATTCATTAAGGACTGTTCGCAACACCTCTCCGTTGAGCAGCGTTGCTTGGCTATTCCTCGTTGCCTCGGCAATCCACTTGCGAGAAGTTTCCACGGATTTCTGGATCCCCCCCCCCACCCTAAAAAATACCGTTCCTATTGCAGAAGCTGAAGAGAAAATGTCCTTGTAGAAACCCAGAAACCCACTTCCTCGCATGGAAAGGGAGGAGTTATTTTACAAAAAGTTGGGCCTTTTTGGGTGGCAGCAAACAGGAATTACGTTTGAATCTTAAAACATGTTTTTTTCACCGCTGTGTTTCAACCGGGAACCAGCCAGGTTGGCCTAGTGGTTAAGGCACCAGGTTAGAAAGCGGGAAACCAGTGAATTATAGTCCCACTTTAGGCATAAAAGTTGGCTGGAGATTTTAGGCCAACCGCCAGGAGATTGTGAGTTCTAGTCCTATTTTAGGCACGAAAGCCACCTGGGAGACTTAGGGCCAATCACTAGGAACTAGGAGATGAGGAATTATAGTCTTGCCTTAGGCACAAAAGTTGACTTTCAGCCAATCACTAGGAGATGAGGAATTATAGTCTTGCCTTAGGCATGAAAGTTAACTTTGAGCCAATCACTAGGAGATGAGGAATTATAGTCTTGCCTTAGGCACGAAAGCTGGCTGGGTGACTTTGAGCCAATCACTAGGAGATGAGGAATTATAGCCTTGCCTTAGGCACGAAAGCTGACTTTGAGCCAATCACTAGGAGATGAGGAATTATAGCCCTGCCTTATGCATGAAAGCTGGCTGGGTGACTTTGAGCCAATCACCAGGAGACGATGAATTCTAGTCTTGTGTTAGGTATGAAAGTTGTCTGGGTGACTTTGGGCCAATCACCAGGAGACGGTGAGTTCTAGTCCCACTGTAGGCATGAAAGCCAGCTGGGTGACTTTGGGCCAATCACCAGGAGATGGTGAGTTCTAGTCTTGTGTTAGGTATGAAAGTTGTCTGGGTGACTTTGGGCCAATCACCAGGAGACGGTGAGTTCTAGTCCCACTGTAGGCATGAAAGCCAGCTGGGTGACTTTGGGCCAATCACCAGGAGATGGTGAGTTCTAGTCTTGTGTTAGGTATGAAAGTTGTCTGGGTGACTTTGAGCCAATCACTAGGAGATGAGGAATTATAGTCTTGCCTTAGGCACGAAAGCTGGCTGGGTGACTTTGAGCCAATCATTAGGAGATGAGGAGTTATAGTCTTGCCTTAGGCACGAAAGCTGACTTTGAGCCAATCACTAGGAGATGAGGAATTATAGTCTTGCCTTAGGCACGAAAGCTGACTTTGAGCCAATCACTAGGAGATGAGGAATTATAGCCCTGCCTTATGCATGAAAGCTGGCTGGGTGACTTTGAGCCAATCACCAGGAGACGATGAATTCTAGTCTTGTGTTAGGTATGAAAGTTGTCTGGGTGACTTTGGGCCAATCACCAGGAGACGGTGAGTTCTAGTCCCACTGTAGGCATGAAAGCCAGCTGGGTGACTTTGGGCCAATCACCAGGAGATGGTGAGTTCTAGTCTTGTGTTAGGTATGAAAGTTGTCTGGGTGACTTTGGGCCAATCACCAGGAGACGGTGAGTTCTAGTCCCACTGTAGGCATGAAAGCCAGCGGGGTGACTTTGGGCCAATCACCAGGAGATGGTGAGTTCTAGTCTTGTGTTAGGTATGAAAGTTGTCTGGGTGACTTTGGGCCAGTCCCTTTCTGTCAGCCTAACTAACCCAACCTCACAGGGTGGTTGTTACGGGGAAATTAGGAAGAGGAAGATATGTTGGCTAAGTTGACCGCCTTGGGTTATTTGTAAAAACAATAAAGGCAGGATACAAATTACAGACGGAAATAAATTTAGGGAGAAGTCCCACTTACCATCCTCGTCGGTACGGACAATGACGGGCGAGCTTTCCGGGCCGGGCCCCATAATCGTATGCGCCACCACGGTGATGCGGTACTCCGTCCATTTCTCCAGTCCTTCCAGGGTGATCTGGGTGGTCGTGGCAGGGATATCCTTCACCTCTTTCAATTCGCTGACCTCGGGATCCAGGCCTCGGTACCGGACGCTATAGCCTTCCAAGTCACCGTTTTGGCTCTCAACGGGAGGTGGTTGCCAACTTACCAGAATGGCCGTGGACCTGGTGCTGATACATTTTACGTCTTGAGGGGGGGCGGACGGTTCTACGGTAGCGGGAGGGGTAGTTTGGGGTGGTGGGAATCGGGGGGGAAGAGGGGGGGAGGAGAAGAGGGGGTGGGTGGAAAACAAAATATAGGAAAGATAAAAGGAAAAAAAAAAGGAAAAAAATGATAACAAAAAAACCCGAAACGAAACGCACCAAAAAAAAAAGAAAAAGAAAAAAAAAAGCTTGGTCCAGGAACATATAAACTCAGAAAAATAAACAAATAAAAACTAAAAAAAAAAAAAAAGGGCTTCTTTTCCATGAAAACGGAAATAAACGAAGGATTAACGGGTGGAAAAAGCAAGCGGGCAACACAACTCAAGAGACACGGGGGCTTGGTTGGGCTAGCTGGCGCTCAGCGGGTCAAAAAAGTCAAGATGGCGCTCGCCACGGCACCATGGCGGCAGCCATCTTGAGCGTCTGCCTCTCTTGAGATCAGCGTTTCTCAGCTGCGGGAATTTTAAGACGCCATCTTGAGTTTCTGCCACTCGTAGATCCGTATTTCCCAACTGTGAGAATTTTAAGACGGGTGGACTTCAACTCCCAGAATTCCCCAGCCAGCCCTGCTGGGAGTTGAAGTCCATCCGTCTTAAAATCCCCATGGTTGAGAAACACCGGCATAGAACACTGTGCTTCTTCCATTCGTATAAAAAGGATAAATCCTGCCTGCCACCCATCCTATTCTCATCATTGGGAAAAAAACTCGGGACCGCCGGGATCTAGTCCCTCTGCAATTCCACCTATCACCAATCACATCTCATCCCTTTTTGGCAATCAAATCTTTTCCGTTTGCTAATCTGCAGATTGCAAACAGCAACTTATAACTTATACAAAATGAGGCTTTTAGAGGCCAGAGCATAAACAAGGTCTCTCTCTCTCTCTCTCTCTCTCCCTTCCTTCCTTCCTTCCTTCCTTCCCATCTATTTCACTTCTTTCTTCCTTCCCCACCCATTTCCTTCCTTTCTTCCTTTTCTTCCTTCCTTCCCATCTATTTCACTTCTTCCTTCCTTCCCCACCCATTTCCTTCCTTCCTTTCTTCCTTCCTTCCTTCCTTCCTTCCTTCCTTCCTTCCTTCCTTCCTTCCTTCCTTCCTTCCTTCCTTCCTTCCTTCCTTCCTTCCTTCCTTCTTTTCTTTCTTTCCAGTTATTTCCTCAACTGGATGCCCTCCAAATGCCAGGCTGGCCAGTGTTAACCAGCACTGAGCCAACAGAGAAGGCAAATCTTTAAGGGGCAGATGGTCCCTCTTTTTGGTTTAAAAAGGGGCCTGATTCATATTCACCTTCCCGTCTTCAGCTAGGTTCTCCTTGAAAGAGGCTTAATTGCGAGTCCTACAGGTAGTCCTCGACTTACGACCGCAACTAAATGCAGAGTTTCCATCGTTAAGCAACGCAACCCTTGTTAAAGGGAGTTGTGCCTGATTTTACGACATTACTCGCCGTGAGAGAAAAGCGAAAGACTGCAGTTGTTAAGTGAATCATCACACGGTCGTTAAGCGAATCCAGCTCCCCCACCCACACCATTCAGGTCAGAAGCCGGCTGGAAAAGTCGCAAATGGTTTTTATGTGACCCCGGGGAGGCTGCAGCCTTTGTACATGCGTGTCGGTTGCCGAGCGACCTAATTTTGATCACGTTAAACGTGGGAACTCTGCAACCGTCATAAAGTGCGAGGACGGGTCTTCAGTCACATTTTTTCCCCCCAGTTACCGTTGTAACTTAGACTGGTCGCTTAAAGGAATGGTTGTAAGTCGAGGACTATTCTGTAATTTACAGGCTTCTGTTTCCTGGCAAGCTTTACAGCCGATACAGCTTGATAAAATCTGGTTAACAAGATAAGCCAAAAAAATTCTCATTTGAGCTTCCTGATTTCTCTAGGGCAGGATAGTCCAAACTTGGCAACTTTTAAGACTGGTGGATTTCAATTCCCAGAATTCCCCAGTCTTGGCTGGCTAAGGAATTCTGGGAGTCGACATCCACAAGTCTTAACAGAATAACAGCGGAGTTGAAAGGGACCTTTGGAGGTCTTCTAGTCCAACCCCCTCCATAAGTCTTGAGCTTGCCACATTTGGAGATCCCTGGTTTAGAAGGTTTGCGTTTAGAGGAAAGGAGGGTTGATGCCCAGCTTGCCATCACGGTAAAATAATTCACCAACTCTTGTAGAATTCACACATCTCAATTTCTTAATTAGCCCTCCCCCCAAAAATAAAAACAACAACAACAACAAACAACCAGCAACAGACAATCAAAAGCAACAGAGAAGTTATGGAATGCAAAGAAATCAAGCGATTAAAAAAAAAATGGTCGGGTTCCAAACAAAATAAAATAAGGGAAATAACTGTAATAATAATAATAATAATCCTCAAATTATTCATCAAGCAAAGCCTTCTAGAGTCCACGTTCGGTAGTAGTCTGGGTTTACCTACCTTCAGCACCGGTTAACTTTATCAGACTGTCTTGCGAAAGCTCGGCTGGGGACGATGGGATACACGGAAGGATCCTAAGACCCAGGCCTGAACTCACTGGCTCTCCCCCCAAAGCACCCCTCTTCCTGCCCTCCAACCTGGCTTCTTATGACAGGCTTCAGCAGAGAAAGCAACAGACAACTGTTGGTGCCAAGAGAGTTCTGGGTTCAAATTACAGTCCTGTTCTTATCCCTGACGCTGCCCTTTCCCGGAAGAATGGTAAATCCCGACTGAAACCAGTTAGGAAACCTGCCTTCCAAACCAAATTCAAGCCCAGGTGGTGTTTTCCGATTGTTCGAAGCGGCGTTTCACAAGCTAAGCCAATTTAAGATTGGGGGGGGGGAGACTTCAACTCCCAGGATTCCCCAGCCAGCAAAGAATTCTGGGAGTGGAAGTCCAGAACATCTTTAAAAAGTTGCCAAGGTTGAAAAAAAAAAAAATAGCGGGTAGCTCAAAATAAGGAGAGCAACATTTGCGAAAATGTTATGCCAATACGAATCTTCCCTCACGCCCAGGTCAAACTAACTTAGATGGAAAAGCACTAACTCGCAACCTTCTTTCCTTATGGAGACGTCTTATTTTTTATTTCAAATGACGGATCCCGTTTCTAAAGTTTAAATTCTAAAATTTAAATGGCTAAATTTTATTTCAGTTACGGATGCCGTTTCTAAACGCCTAGCCATATCCAATTGGAAATGAATCCAGGGGGTGTTTATGCAACATCTGTTTTATCACTTCTTAAGAGCAGGAGGATCCCGACGGTCACGTGATCAAAATTCAGACACTTATTTATTTAGTTTATTTATTCAAATTTTTATACCGCTCTATCTCCCGAAGGACTCAGGGCGGTGTACAGCCAAATAAAAACATAAGAATAATACAAATAAAAACAACAATTAAAAAACTTATTAATTAGGCTGAAATTAAAATATCACTAAAATAGTATAAAACCCCATTAAAACTAAATTTAAAACTAAAAACCCTAGGCCAGCCCTGCGCAAATAAATAGATGTGTCTTAAGCTCGCGGCGGAAGGTTCGGAGGTCGGGAAGTTGGCGCAGCCCTGGGGGAAGCTCGTTGACCACTGATTCATATTTATGACGGTTGCAGTGTCCCAGGGTCAGTGATCCACTTTTGTGACCTTCTGACCAGCAAAGCCAATGGGGAAGCCAGATTCATTTAACAACCGTGTTACTAACTTCACAACCGCAGTGATTCACGTAACAACTGTGGCCGGAAAGGTCATAAAATGAGGCAAAACTCGCTTAAACCAATGTCTCACTTTATAACAGAAAGTCAGGGCTCAATTGTGGTCGTAAATCGAGGACTAAAGTGACTGTTTGGATAAAAGAAAAAAAAAAAGACAAGTACTTTTGTTGCTAATTGGAAACCAATTCTGGACTTTGTGCTTGAGGTGGGGAAAAAAAAATGAAACTTTGATTTTAGGTTTTATTGATTAGATAGATCTGTTGTTATAGAAATGGCTAGTTTATACAATTGTGGAAAGAAAAAGTTGAGGTTTAATGCTATTATCTTATTATATTATCTTACTCTACTGTACCAAAGGGAGTTGGAATTATTTTTACGTGCTTTCGAAACTGCTAGGTTGGCAGAAGCTGGGACTAGTAACGGGAGCTCACCAGCACTAGGGATTCGAACGGCCGAAGTGCCGACCTTTCGATCGACAAGCTCAGCTGTCTTAGCCCCTGAGCCACCGCGTCCCTCCATTTTATATTATATTATATTTTATATTATAAACTAATTAAAACGATTGACATGGTAAAGTAAGGACTACCTGTAATAATAACGATAAAACCAACCCCAAATGTAGCTTATTCAGCATTTTGAATTCAAAGGGTCTAATCAAGAGGCCCCATCGAGGGAGATTCAGAAGAGGGCTTTGAAAGGTTATAAATGTATTTTTCTTATGCAAATTCCCAAATTTGACATTCAGAAGACAAGCTCGGACACTGGAATTATTTGATGATGCTCAGAAGAAGGTCATTGTTGGTTTTTTTTTGCCTTCTAAGAAATCTATTTTTCTTGTTTTGATCCTGTCAAAATCAACTTATTGTGGGGAAAAAAAATCTCCCAAAACACAACATACAGGTAGTCCTCAACTTACAACAGTTCATTTAGTGACCGTTCCAAGCAGTGGTTGGATCCTACTGGTTTAACAACTGGTTCGGTGACTGCACGCTTCGCCAGATATAGGTAAGCAAAGCGCAGCGGTGGGCGGGCCCAGCTGATCGTCGGAACAAACCGGTTCACTCCCAGCTGATCGTCGGAGCTACAGGTTCACCCGAACCGGTAGAACCCCACCCATGGTTCCAAGTTACGGCGGCACTGAAAAATGTGACTGTTTTTCAGTTACAACCTTTGCAGCATCCCTGTGATCAGGTGATCAAAATTCAGATTGCTTGACAGCTGACTTATATTTATGACGGTCGCAGTGTTCCCGGGGTCATGTGATCCCCTTTTGCGACCTTCTGACAAGCAAAGGCCATGGGGAAGCCAGATTCACTTAACAACGGTGTCACTCATTTAACAGCTGCAGTGATTCACTTAAGAAATGTGGCAAGGAAAGTCGTAAAATGGGGCAACCCCCCCCCCACTTAATAAACATCTCACTTAGCCACAGAAATGTTGGGCTCAATAGCCGTCGTAAGTCAAGGACTTCCTGTATTTTGTCCATTCCCAACCCATAAAATATTTCAATTTAGGGGGAGAACCATAGACGCCCAACCTAATTTTTCACGCGTGTTAGTTAACGTGGCCGTCGGATTACACAATTAGTTCTGCTTCGAACCTGCTCTATAGACTTAGATTGGTCTTTTATGCTGAATTCCATTGTTCCCAATTTACACACCTTCCAATAATCCCATTACTGTATTCTGGGTTTGTTCTTTTTACTATTTAATTGGGAAGGTTTGAAAAGGAAAGAGGAGGTTAGCCTGTTTTAAATAAGTTTTTTTTTACTTTTGGCACCAAAAGTACAGGGCCTGATCTGAATTGCTGAGTTTCTCCCCTGCTTCAAAACTGGGACAAGTCAATTATTCCAATCAAAGACAATCAAATTGTCATAAATTTTCCTCAAGGATAGACAGTGCAGTGCCGAAAATTATCCAATTTATGTTCGATTTGTTGTTTTCCTACCTGTTTTGGAGGGGGAGAAGGCGGTTGTTATAGGTTATAATTTGAGGTGTGAAATTCAACTTTCAATTTATTTTCCCCCCCCCCGGTGATCACCGAATCACGGAGCTGGGTAGAATCTCAAAGGCATCTAGTGAACGGTGGGATACACTAAAAACTGCGTTTCTGAACCTCAGCGACTTTAAGCTGGGCTGGCTGGGGAATTGTGGCAGTTGAAGTCCACCCAATTTAAAGACTGCTGAGGTTCACTTTAAGACATAAGTTCTTAAAGTCTTAAGAGGGCCAAGTCTGAGAAACACTGGAGCAAACGAATGAATAGGCTAAATATGAAGCATTAAACAAGCTAAAACATTAAACAAGGCTAAAACAAGAAGCACCGAATAAGCTGAAGGATTAAATAAGGCTAAACAAGAAGCGCTAAACAGGAAAGGTCTTTGGGTAACCCTTTCACGTCCTCTGAGGAATGGGTTTTAATTTTTAATTTGTGCCCTTAATTTCTACCCACGATCCTCAACAAGATAACCTTAACTAACCCTTTTCTGCTCACCAAGAAACGCACTAAAAAAAGACCTACCAGATTCTTGGGTGGTTTTGAAAACACGGAGTCCTCAACCCAGAATACTCTACTTCCAGAAAAGAGGGGCAGCACCCCCAAAATGAAGGACTTCCAACTCTTGCCAGCCTGATTCCCAGCGAGGGGGGACGGGGACGGGACGGGATGTCTGTCCACTCACCCTTCTAAACAATCCACTTCGGGGCAGGTCAGATAAAAAACATGGACTGGGTTTTTTCCCCCTCTGGCTAAGCCAAGGGGCCAAGGGAATGCTCCATTCTATGACTTGTCTGGACCATACCGTCTGTGCCAAGATGCCACCCCACGCTGGCCTTGCTGTTGAGAGGATCCACAAGGAGTTTCCTTCACAATCCAGCCCAACCTGTGTGAATTCAAGGAGGCAGGTGCGCACGCGGGTGGGTGGGTGAGTGTTAGCCTGCAGGTGGGCACTTGCATTTTCTCGACCAAGGGGCAAGGGAGATTAAGCACTGGGATGATAGTGTGTGTGCCCGCACATGGCAGCGGGCACTACTACACCCTCTTCTCACCGAAGCCACCAAGGACTGGGCAGGTATCCCAAGGTGTGCAAATTAGGATAGGCCATTTTAAGAGGTCTGCAAGGGGGAACAGGTTGAGCTGTATTTGTGAATTAGCCAGTACTCACCTTCCGAACACTTTCACAGGCGTTAAAAGTTGGCTGTCCAAGACTCAACAATGGACCCTGACTGAGCTTTCATACCGAAGCGATAAAGATTTCTTTCTTTTTTAAATTTTTTTTAACCCTTTAGGTACCGTAGACTTTGGAGACCTCAACGTCAGGCCACTGGCTATTTAAAAAAGAACAAAAGAACCCAACCTACATCTCCCCAAACTTTTTTGTTTTTTTTTAAAGGGGTTCCTAGAGTCATGGGGCAACGGAGTTTTTGGCCCTTTGGCGTCCTTCACCCATCTAACTAAGTCAAGGGAAAGGACTTATCGAAAAGGGAAATGAAACGACTTAGCCAAAAGAAGAAGCCAAATCTATGGATTTTGGAAGAATCGGGGCCGTGTATCTTGTTTTCTTTCTTTCATCCCAATAATTCCATTTTTTTCCTCCCCAATCTCTGAATTTTGAGAGACATTTTAGAGATTCTCTAGGCATCCGAGCCTACCGTCTTTGGTACTTGAAGAGTTAAACACCAAGTAGTTTCAAGATCCAAAAAAAAAAAAAGCATACGTTACCTTTAGTTTAATGGATTTGTTTTTAACAAAAATCTTGGGGGTTTTGATGCTTGGGGGAGCCCCCCCCCCCAACTTTAGTGGAGAAGTGCTGTGAAAAGACATGCCGTGCAAGCCAGAGAAAAAGGGGTACCAATAGTGATGGTTGCATGGAGAACTTGGGACTAGACACATTAGCAAACGGGGACGATGGATGGATTGGGAAAAAAGCTAAGCAGAAATGTGGTAGCCGGACACCTTAGAGCAGGGATCTGCAAACCTGGCTCTTTTAAGACTTTATTTATTTATTTATTTAATAGCCAGCTTTGCTGGCTGAGGAACTCTGGGAGTTGAAATCCATAAGTCTTAAAAGAGCCAAGTTTGCAGACCCCTACCTTAGAGGAAAGGTAAGGAAAGGGGCATATCTGCATAGAAAAGGTTCCAGATACAAAGAGCAAGCCTGGGAGATGCCTCCTGAAGAAAATACCGCAGATCCTGCTCAGTCTGGAGATTCAAGGATTCACCATGATTAACAATAGCGCTTGGACTTATATACCGCTTCACGCGGTGTGCTTTACAGCCCTCTCTAAGCGGTTTGCAAAGTCGGCCTATGGCCCCCGGCCCTCTGGGTCCCTCATTTTACCTCGGAAGGATGAAAAGGCTTGAGTTGGTCGGGATCGAACGCCTGGCAGTGGGCAGAGTTTGCCTGCAATACTGGATTCTAAACCACTACGCTACCAAGGGTCTTGAGAGAGAGAGACAGAGAGAGAGATTGCGGGAGGGAGGGAGGGAGGGAGAGAGAGGATGGATGAAGGGGGAGAGAAAGAGAGAGAGAGAGAGTGGGAGGGAGAGCAAGAGGGGGAGAGAGAGAGAGAGTGGGAGGGAGAGCAAGAGGGGGAGAGAGAGGGGAGAGACAGATATGAGATAGATATTGTAGACAGAGAGAAAATGTTTACAGAGTCAGCCTATGGCCCCCAACAATCTGGGTCCTCATTTTACCGACCTCGGAAGGATGGAAGGCTGAGTCAACTTTGAGTCAGTCAGGGTCGAACTGCTGGCAGTGGGTAAAGTTATCCTGCAATACTGCATTTTAACCACTGTGCCACCAGGGCTCTTGAAAGAGAGCGAGCGTGAGAGATGATAGATAGATATTGTAGGTAGACAGAAGGTAGAGAGAGAATAGGTGATAGATAGATATTGTAGGTAGACAGAAGGTAGAGAGAGAATAGGTGATAGATAGATATTGTAGGTAGACAGAAGGTAGAGAGAGAATAGGTGATAGATATTGTAGATAGACAGAAGATAGAGATATGATAATTATAGGTAGCAATAGCACTTAAGACTTGTATACTGCTTCACAGTGCTTTACAGCTCTCTCTAAGTGGTTTACAAAGTCAACATATTGACCCCAACAATCTGGGTCCTCACTTTAACGACCTCAGAAGGACAGAAGGCTGAGTCAACCTTGAGCTGGTGAGGATCGAACGGCTGGCAGTAGGCAGAGTTTGCCTGCAATGCTGGATTCTAACCACTGCGCCACCAGGGCTCCTTACCGGAACAAAAAATTGGGTGAATGTCACACAGTTATGGGGTGTTCTAAAGTTTGCAAAATAGGTAGTCCTCGGCTTACGAGCATTCGTCTAATGACCACTCATAGTTACAACGGCTCTGGAAAAAGTGACATAGAACCAATCCCCGCGTCAAACTCCATCTGGTTCGCCGTTCCTGGGGGGGATTCGCTTAGCAACCATGTGATGAATGACAGTGGTGACTCATTTAATGACTGCAGCAAGAACAAAGCCGTCATATCATTGGGCACCAGTCACTTAACGGCTGCCTTGCTCAGGGAGGGAATTCCCACTCCCAGTTGTTATTTTAAGTGAGTTGTGCCTCATTTTATGAACTTTTTTTTTTTGCCGCGGTTGTTAAATGAATCAGGGCAGTTGTTAAGTGAATCACGTGGTTGTTAAGCAAATTAGGTTTTCCCTAACTGACTTCTGGTTGCCGGAAGCCAGTTGGGAAAGTCACAAACGGTGATCATGTGACCCCCGGGACAATGCAACCGCTGTAAATACATGCCGGTTGCCACGTTCTTGAATTTTGATCACGTGACTTTGCGATTCCTGCGATGGTTGCGTGGGGCCCAGTCAT